>NW_028323353.1:0-57736 GCF_984573655.1 Nuphar pumila | reverse complement strand
CGCTCATGAGATTAACCACTTACAAGCAGCAAAAAAGGGCACATCACCTGGTGCAGTAATTGTGCAACACAGATATGTCATGTCAGCAACTGCTCAAAAACACTATGAGCACCTGGATTGCCATGAAACACGTCCTCTGGATGTTCACATCTTGTGTCATCAACAGCTCACTGTAGACCAAACTACCACACGCGAAGCTATGCATTGTTCTAAGCTTTGAAAGACAGAAGGCATTTTAACAAGGCTTTTTCAGTCTGTCTGCCAGAACTGGTGGAAGAACTTCATAGCATCCTAGTTAAAGTTTCACGTCACTGCGACATGATACAGCATCATGACCCTGTCCGTTGCAGAGGATGTGTTTGCTAACCTACTCAGACAGTCTGAGTTTAAGCTACCTGACATGGACTATCGCACTTGCTCACAGCGCACTTGACAAGTCTTGTCCCACGCTCGTCCATGAGAACATATCTCCTCAACCCTTCACAAAGTTCAAACATGAAGTATGGCAACATGCTACCTCGAAAAAGGTTGACGTTTTGACAACCCTCAAGACACATGCCACCTGACATGGACTATCACACTTGCTCACAGCGCACTTGAGAAGTCCTGTCCCACGCTAGTCCGTGAGAGGTGATCTCCTGAACCCTTCACAATGTTCAGACATTAAGTATGGAGTCGAATGCAACATGCAACCTCGAAAAAGGTTGACGTTTTGACGCCCTCAAGCCACATGCCGTGAAAATAATTGCCAGTATAATGACACTGTTTCAAATGCTGCTCAGGCAGGCACACTTCGGCATTGAATGTACCAAGGGAGAGTACTCCACTGCTGGTGCTTTTTGAAAACACATAACATATTTTGACTACGTATCGTCGGTGACACAAGCGTTTTGATATCAGCTTGTGCATGGCAATCTCGTGCCATAACGGAAGAGCATGAGTGTGGACTCTCCATAGCGGATGTGCACCGACACGTAGTCGCTGAGTCATGAAACAGGTTCCGGAAGAAATGATTGAGAACCCGTTTCTGGTGCGTATGCATGCGAGTGTTAACAACGGAAATGCAAGAGCCAGGAGATGGCAGAACCAGTGTGTTTCTAGATAGAGTTTGGCCCCAACATGCGCCGAATTCAGGGTGTTTGCTTGCAGGCAAAGACGGGGGCTACCGCTGCGCTGCAGCTTCACTAAGGTCTCGATTTAAAAAAGAGATTGGGCGAGGAGGAGTGCCAATGATGACAGGACAGGTAGTTTCCAAGCGCAGACATCGCATGGGCTTGGCCATCAGGGGGATGTTTAAATGGTTGTCTGACATGGCACTCTGGAAAGCGGAGATGCTGCCACTCATCTGTCGAGTACTGAAACTGCTATGACAAAGAGCACCTGATCCCACCACACTTCCACCCCTGTCAGCAAGGAAGGACTCGCACGACGCATCACAGCTCGAGTGCACATGGCTGCTGAATCGTGCCGGATGCTGCGCACGTGCTGGTTCCGACGCATAGACTGGACCATGTGCGGACAACGCCGACTGCAGTGAGCACGCACTTGAAGCTTTGTCTGCGACTGATGTGCTCTCTGTGCGCCGTGACCTCGCGACACGGTGCAACTTCAATGGCGCGGACGAAGACTTGGGAGAGCACAAAGAGGGCGAGGACGGCTGAGCACCGGCGTACGGCACAGGACCGGCGTCCCTGGGAGTACGCAAACCAGTCAAGATGGGGCCAGTGGTGGGGAAGCTTTCTTCTATGTCTTCTGGAAGACATTGCCATTTGACGACTCGATCGACAGCTTCCTGCACAGCGTGATTCGACGCAAACGCACATCTCTCGGACGGCATGCTGTCGCAGCGCTCGGCTAGCATATCGCCCTGCGTTTCAGAGACAGACAGCATACAGCTTTGAGGTTGGCTTCCGTGGACACTACCGTTCGGAACGAGCAGTGGGCGCTCCAGGCTCTGCAGCGACTTGCAATCAAATGATGAGTCGCGCTCTTGAAAATTTTGTCTGCACATTCAGGACATCACTCACTGGTCACTTTCGCTGCCAGACGAAACTGACAAAGAGGCAACGTCTTAGCACATTAGATGGCGCAGGCTCTGGTGTGGTCGGGCTGATACACTGGTAATGTGCTTGTGCTTAGTCATGTTACGAAACAAGGCTGTACGAGTCATGTTGTGCCATCCCAGAGCCTTAGGCCATGGCAACTTTCTGCACTAGACTCGCTAGATTCCTTTGCAGCTTGCGCTGTCCGAGGTACGCCCAGACAGTTATCGATAACTGTCGGATATCTCGATGCTGTACGAAACTCGACAACTTATCTACGCGCAGGGAGCGGGGCGGCTTGTTCAATGAATAAAAATGTTCGTGTGTACATAGGATTCACGCCAATCAAAAGATGCTGCAGGGTTATCTGCAATGACTGACATATGCAGAACATGCCAGGAACCTGAGTGCCGAGGTTTTGGCGGGCCCCAGCTTCCCCGAGACACACCCAGAGCGATATGCAAAGAGCCCTTCAGAAAGGAGCACGGGCGCATTTGGGCTCTCATGCCAAAAACATGTGGATATTGGTCGTGGCGTCAGTGTTATTGAAGGTTACTGACAGTGACTGTCATTCGTCATTCCAGCCGCATTCAAATATCAGTACACGCACCGGAGCGCCACCAGCTTTAGAAGACCCGCACGTTTGGAAACAGCCACCAATTAAACTTATTCTGTAGTATTTCGCTCTCATGCGCGGGACACGCAGAGGCGTTTGACGTACTAGAAGGCCGCTCTACAAGGGCGTGGTGCGAAATCACACAGTGACAAAATCACACAGACGAGATGCCACTTGCGTGTACAAATCATATGGTGCCGCTCGTGAAGCATAGATTGATGCACAGATTTCGAAGATTCGTACCTGGGCATATTTGCTGGATTGTTCTTGGACATGTGTTGAAATTGAAGCGCCTACCTGGGAGGTTATCAACCTGGTGCTGACACTGACAGACGATCGAACCATTCAAGCGCAACACTGAAATACCAAATACCAAATGCGATGAGCGCTGTGTCAGAACGGCTCCTCAACCTTGGTTGTGTGTGTCAATCACTCTGAACATTCAACTCTCCAAGGGTTTAATGCTGCTCTATATATCAGCAGAATGGATGAAGAGAGCATATCTATGCGAGGTTACGCCGGAACGCAGAACAGCTTCTGCCGAAGCTTCTCACCAAGCATGCGGCGTGTGTGCACATCATGTGCACAGTATCGCTTACGATATCTCGAGATAGCTGTTTTAACGGTCATAGCCTATGTCATAGGAACGGTCCAAAAAAAACCTTGGAACGTCGCCATTGCACATGCAGAGATATGACCACTTTCGTTCCCATGATCGGATTTGCAATGTACTCTACGCCGCGCAGCATTTTTCGCTATGTCTTTCCACGTGCAGTTTGCAGGTGCGATTGATGCCTCATGCATTTGTCTTGCTCTATTCTGAACATGTGCGTGCATACATGCATGTGTTACGGACATATGCGCTCTAGTTTTGTGTGTTGGTGTCGATTGCGCTGTGAGCAACTCTGTGCGCCTCGGGCTCTCTGGTAAGCCCTGCATAGGGTACCTTGCGCCCCTTATATACTAGTTTGACCGTTCGTCGCGTATGAAGCTCCACGATAAGAGTGATACTTGGGTACAGGTTCCAAGTACACCGTATCTGCGCCTCCCACCCATCCCTTGAGCGCATTGGTCGAGCAAGTATGTAGCCAGCTGAAGACACCAGTCGAGCCGTCTACGTGCACCTTGAAGCATGGAAAAATCACGTTGCGGTTGTCGGATCCTATTCGGTTCGCCGGTCTTCCTCGTGGAGCCACGCTCGTTATGGAGTCCAGTACGTTCCAACAACCTCACGATCGCACCCACAGCCAACAAAGGAGGCGCTTCTTTGCTTGCGACCAGCGCGACTCTTCATGATCATTGGATTGCGCAGCCCACAAGCTTTTTTGTGGGCAGTCCTGTACGACTTGCTGTGCAGGGAGTGCATCCTTGACAGTAGCACCTGTCAAGATATTTGACGACACCCTGCGCAACGTCGTGCAGTCCCGAGCAGTCACGAACACGTGTAGGTCAACCTACAGCTCCGCGACTGGGGTTCATGGACGCCACTCCTTCCGCCACACCCACCTCTGTCCCCGCTGCATCACCGCCAACCTCCGAGGTGCCGACCCCACAAGAACAGCACGCAGCCACAGCAGATCATATCAGGTCGACAGCTCAGGTACTTCAGGAACATGCAGCCTCCCAACTGCCCGAGGTGCCCCCGCAAGCAAGTCAAAGCATGGAGGCCCCTACACCACAACCCGCATGTCCGTCACAATCAATACCTGTAGGTATCACTCCGGCCATCCCGGGCCCTAGCCAGGCAGCTGCGGATGCAACAAGGAAGGACTTGCGCACCTTTGCACACGAAAAAGCAGGTACAGCAAGGGACGTTGAAGCACCAGTGCAGGCGCCTATCGAGGGGGAGAGTGCACCTCGTCAAGCAGAGGGGGCACAGCAGATACTGGTGGACGACGAGATCGCTCGCGTAACTCATCCTGTGCAGCCGCCAGGGACTTCTGCAGACCTTGCAGCGCCGTCTACGAGTCAGCTGCAGGCTCCTGCGTCCCTTGGGTTCCATCCAGAGCTGGGAGTCAGGCCGGTAATGTCTGCGGCACAGCTCAAGGCCGATGCGGAAGCCAGGTGCGATGAATGTTGGCATTTTGAGCGCCTTGGTGTAGTCTGGGGGTGGGTGAAGGGAGTCTTGGGAGGCACGATGCACGATGAAGGAGCGGGTGGTTTGTGAGTTAAAGGAACGAAAACCAGTGCTTGTGTGCATTCCCAAGAGTTGGTGAGGACAGAGGGACGGTAAACAGTCACTCGGATTTGGGGGGTTGGGTGCAAGGTCAGCACTGAGTTGCACTGGCAGCACATTTGGGGACGGCGCTGAGGAGTACAGTGCCAAATGGAATACATGGCCACGCTGTGTCTCTTGAGGAATCTGCATCGCTAGGGGCTCACAGAACAGTTCAAGGCAACATACGCCATGCGGACTGCATCAGTAGATGGTCAAACAGAACACACCCACCCTTGTGCCTCGACATGGCGCACAGTTTGTGCCTCGAGTAGGATGAGTGCATCTTGAGGCCCGTGCAGTGATGTCCTACTCGCATACCCGCTTGATATTTTGTTCTCGATGGTCCAAAATCGCCATGTTGTCGTCGGTGCCAGGCTGAAATCGTGAAGATGTGATGCAGGAAGTATGCTGTGTTCAGCCTTGCTGCACTTGCAGCCGAGACAGCAGCGTCTGGAGGCGCTGAGGACCTGCCGGATGAGTTCTATGACCTCACAGCAGCCGACGTCCAGCAGGAGATTGCCACCATTCGGCGTAAGCAGCAGTACAACGAGGCCGGTCTCCGCACCAAGGCTAGGCATGCCCCTTGCAGCTGCTGTGTTTTGACTGGCTGCACTCGTTGTGGCTGGAACTGGCTCCCAGGTCACACCGAGCAGCTCCATAGCTAAGCACTGCAATCACATTTTTGGCAATGTTCGGACTGCCTTGCACGTGGCACACTGCCACGCGAACCTGGCTCGATGTCCTGTACTTGTGGGCTGATGCTTGCAATGCAACAACGCCAGTTTCACAAACTGCCTCTCTTTGCCCTCACTTTGGCTTCAAGAGACAATCACCCTGCCATCCCCAAGGTGCTACTGCATGGCATGCTTGCCAAGAAACTCTGCTTCTGAGTTACCTCTTCGCGTCCAAATTGTCATGTCTAAACTGTTGTGCCCATTGTACTCCCAAATAGCTCTTGGAGTTGCCAATGTCCATGTGGATGCGGTGTTGTTGAAGAAAGATACATCATCATTATGGCAGACATGCGATCGAGGTGCCATGCTTAGAACTGATGCGACATGACATGAGCTGTGCAGGAAGCACCAAGAGACAGCTCAGAAGGCTGCTGCCATAGGCCATGCCACAATCCGCCTCTTCCTGCCGTTCGGGATGGTTGTGCAGGTGGAGTTTGCCCCATTTGACAGGATCATGCAACTGCGCGCCTTTGTGCAGCATGAGCTGCTGACACCCGAGTTCAACCAGACCTTCCACATCTTCACAACGCCTCCCAAGACAGTGCTCGGGTCAAAAGCAGACAGCGAGACGTTCTGGGACATGGGGATGGTGCCCGGTGCGATCCAATGCACCTTATAGCATGTGTGTGTTTGGATCGCCATGACTGGGCAAGCAGAAGCACTATTTGGCATAGCGGACACGTTTCTGCTAAGGGCCACGTGCCAGGTACTTTCGTAGGATGATAGGCGTAGAAATTCCCAAGTAGTTTTTGGAGTTGCCAACATCCATGCGGATGCGGTAGTGTTGTGATAAGATACATCACATCATAGGCCTTCTGTTCCAAGTAGTCATTGGGATGTGGACATCGGGTATGCTGGTATTGGCCAGCGCGCATCCAGGACTGTGCAAATGGTGTGTCAGGCTTCACAGCAACATCGAAGGCCAATGGTACGTGTGTGCAAGTCAGGTATCTGTTGAATACACAGCTAATCCATGTTTCTGAGACTTCCCTGCTGTTTGCATCATCCTCTCACACTCTGCCGCAGATGCAGTGCTTGCAGTTGCGCACGACTTGCGCAACCGTGTTTGGCCCGAGACTGATGGCATAGATCTTTCCATCTCTGCCTATGCCTCATTTCCAAGGTGCCTGGGATGCTATATAGGCACCTGGCTGCAGCTCTTCGCCAGAACCTGTAATTTGCGGGTCGCAATGCCTGAAAATGCATGATTTGGGGGGAGCAAAACTGGGGTCAAACCCCTTTCTAGCGAATCACTGCCTGGCTGCTTTGCTTTGCAACAGTCGCCAAGATGAATTTTGCTCTTGCAGCATGGCTTTTGTTTTCGCCGCTCTAGGTACCCTGCCGACACAAACAATCACTCATTTTTCGGCACAGTTGATGGCATTAATCACGTGTACTCGCTGAAAAAGCCTTGCCTTGCAGGGGCACACGTCCATGTGGGTGTTGAGCACCAGGACTTTGCGGGAGCCTTGGCAGTGCAGAAGCCATGTCAGTCAGATGTATACAAGGCCTTCCTTCGCAGTGAGGTGCTGGCATGTGAGGGTCCAGTGCCGAAGGATCCCACGCCCAACGCCTCCAAACGTGCCGTGGAGCCAGATCAGCCCATGGCAAGGCTGGCTGGAGCAGACTTCAAAACCGCCGGCAGCTCAAAGGTTGCATCTTCTGGAGGCAAGGTGCCAAAATGGCTCAAACTCGGCAAGTAGACTCTTGAAAGTTTTGCCACCTTCGCCGTTGGAAGATGCAACCTGTGAGTTGCCGGTTGTTTTGAACTCCGCTCCTTCCAGCCTTGTCTAGGGCACATTTGGGTTATAAATTCATGTGGTAGGCTCGATGTGTACACAGTTTGTTTGTTTGCCATCATACCATGCAACGGTACAATTGTAAGGTGCTCGCGCTGACCGACCATGCATGCTCCCGTTGCCTTGGCAATGAATATTGTCAGGAGCCGCTCTTTGCCTGTCTGGCCACGAGCAGCAGCCGTGCATATCATGTTCGGAGGCGGGCCTGGCAAGAGGGATGGGAGCCCATGACGCGGATGGAAAACTTTATAGCTGGTACATGGCCCAAAAGTGTGTGCTGCACGTGTCTGCCTCAGCATATCACTGCCTCACTCAGGGCAATTAATATGATTCCCGATCTCATGCAGCCACCTACCAGGAACCAACTTTCACACAGCACTGTTCAACTTGCACTTAGATCAAGCATCGAAACAGATTCATGTAATTGCTGATACATCATCATCACACTCAACGAGGTAAGCTACCAATTCATTACAGATCTCAAGGATAAAGACACTACTTCAACTAGTGATGATATACACTGCTCAGCCGATACAACAATGACGCATTATTACTTCGCACGATTACAGGGGGCTCTTGCACATGCAGTGGGAAATTTCAAGCCACGACATTAAGCAATAAATTGTAATGGAACATTTAGGCCTTGACCGCTGCACGGTCTCAGCTCTTGCAGTACACTTTCATTTAGTTTGGTTGGACTACAGCCTGTGAGCTCGCCTACGTGCCTGTGTCTATGTGAAACAAACGTGAAAAGAACTGCAAAGATGAACGCCAATCATGTTCATGAGTCGTGTATTTGGTTATTCAAAAAAAATCTTGCATGGAATCTTCCGCCTAGCACAATATTTAATCTAAAATAGAGGGTGCACCGATGTTTGTAAAAGAAAAGAAAAGACAAAAGAAAAGAAATACGTCAGCCCAAAGAAGGCGGCGTTGACGACGGGCGAGGACCGATGTTTGTATAAGAGCATGTCCAGGCGTGCTGACAGCGAAGGAAAGCAACACATGGACCTGTATCGACCAACGGCTATTGGCATGCACGAGGGAGCATCGAAATAAGACATTGCAGAAGGCTTGTGCATACTAACTTGCCGCGCGCTTCTAGCAATGTCGGATATCATCTGATCAGAGGACAACCAACAAAAGACGTGCTCTCACTGCGCCTGTAGACGTATTGACTGCACCGCCGCTTCTATGAGGTCTCCAAGCTTTTGCACTTGGAGGTAGCAGTCGGAGTCAAACCAGTGATAGTAGTCAGGATTTGGCACATAGGGCCGCTTGAAGCGGCCCTGCACCACCTCCCTCCGCTCCTTCAAATGGTATCGGTCAACATGCATGTACCCTAAGTGGTCCCAGCACTGATCGATCTCATAGAACGCTTCCCCTTCGTTGTGCCCATCTATCTCGGGCGGCCCGATGATGATCGCATGCGCCCCGGTGGGGAGATACGCCATGCGAAACGAGGAGCTGGCATGAGGCGAGATAAACACAGTGGTCTTGCTCATCTCTAAAAGCTGTTCGCGTGCGGGCAGGAACGATAGAGTCCTGCTCTCGATCAAATACGTCGGGAAGCGACTCCGCAGCGCAGGAACGAGCTCCGCGATGTTGAGGATTCGGCGGCTGTCTACGACGGACTTGTCCCCAAACAGCACCCGCACGCGAAAATGATCCGATGCGTGTGGCACGGGCAAGTTCGAGAGCTTGTAAGCGAGGTTGCGCTGGTTCAGGAACGTTGGCGTGTGGCAGCCGCCGAACCAGTGCGGGATGATTTCCAGATCAGGGTTCTTGTCGTGCTCGAACATGAGGCTCCCCATGACAACGTCGCGGAAGAGCTTGCGGGTGCCACACGGGATTACCACGTCGTGGAGATAGGCCGCGCCGTTTGCTATCCACTCAGAGTACTTTTGCAGAATGCGCATGACACCGAGCTTGTAGCCGAGATTGTTGTCGTTTGCGCCGAGGATCCGGTTGATGAGCAGCACATGGGTTTGGTGCTCGCGCCCCAGTGAGTGCAGGTTGGAAGTCATCATAAAAAAGGTGTCGCGGACCATGTGGCCGAAGGAATGCGGGTTGAACGCGTTTTGAATGTACACTGACTCCACCTCGTCACACGGGACTTCCTCGCGCTGCGGAAAGGGCTCGTACACGACGCGGAGCGTGAGGTTTGGCCCGTACTTCAAGTGGTAGAGGTCGTCCCTACACAAACACTGATGGTGTTTTCCAATTGGATCTTGACTGCTCCTCGACGACAAGAAATGCCAGTCCAAGTGGTTTCCAGGGCAGCCATGCCTGACGCTCTGTCTATGGGTCGGGGTGCATTCTGGTTCAAGCAACCATCAGCAACCCGCATTGACCTCCTGCTCATTGCATCATCCCCAAAAGATAGTCAACCTATGCAATAACGCTATGTAACATTATTTCAGCGCCAATTGATGACACATCATGGGAACCCTATTCACTGCCGCCAGCACTAGTGCACTAAGCAGAAGGTGCCACCATGCTTGCACACACTCTTTGAACGCCACTTGTTGGCGAGAGCATGCTTACTGGTTTGTTCCAAGAGTAGACATCGTAGGGGCTGGGACGCACAGGTGCTGCTGCGCGGGCACTCCTGCGTAGTAAAGGAACTCGCTCGTGCCGATTTCATAAACGAGATTGGTGAAGTGGCACGTCCGCGTGTTCATCTCATCGCCTACGCAACGGTATGACGAGGCCGAGGGCCACTCAGCGTCGTCAGGCTGCAATGGGGGGATGCCTTGAGCATCGGTCGCGGGAGAAGGCTGCGTTTGCCAGCTATCGGGGGGGGGGGCGCGAGGACGGAGGGTCCGCTGTGGCCTGCTGCACAATGCTATCGCCCGAGGCTTGCGGGTTGCTGTCCAGCGTGTGCTGAGATGCTGCCTCAGGAGGCGTCTCTGGAGAGCGTTCGTTGCCCACAGGCTGCTGTGCGGCTGGCGGAGGCTGTATAGGTGGAGGTGGCAGGGGAGTTGGCTGGGGGCTCACAATGTCCGACACACCGCTGCTGCTGGCTACAGTGGGCGGTGCTTCTTGCGTTTCAGCTGCTTGCTGCTGTTCTTTTGGATCTGGCTGCCAACGAATATCCCACTCCTCGCCCAGGGCTGGTGAACAAGCTTGCCATATCACCAGTCCAAGGAGCAGCCTCGCAAACACGATAGGTACTCCCCTCCGGCACAAACTTGGCCCATTTGACTGCATGTGTGCAACCTTTAAGGAGGGTTCGAGGGTCTTTGGAAGCGACAACTCGTTCAAGAGACACTTGGTGGTCTTTGTAGGCGACAGGGACAATGTTGGCATATGGCAATGCCCTGTGAGGTTGCACAGCCGGTGTGCAAGCATTGCGGTTAGGTTGCTGAGAGCAGCCTGATCAGCATACTACTAATTCTGTATCATCCATTGGAACGAGCACTTCCTCTAACAGGAGGCCTTGCTACAGCTACCAGCATGGCTTCCGACCAAGGCGTTATCTGGGAATAGGATGGAGCGCCAGGGTTTTGGAAAGAAGCGTGCACCTTATGAAATGGAAGCAACCTGATGGCGATGGGTATTGATGAGCGTGTGTGCACGCGCACCTTGCTGTCTTGCCGCTCATGACGTGAGCGGTAGCTGTGTCCTGCCATCAACCCAACACTTGCAACCGCTCCCAAGTTCGCTCACGCAACCAAATTCGGCATTTTCACCATAATGAAACGTTCTACTGCAAGCGATGGACGTCTGTCCTCGCGATGTCTTTTCCGCTGCTTGAGGCAATTGAGGTTCGGTCTGCAGCAATGGAAGATATATTGAGCATGAACCGTGGCAGCCACCAATTCATGGACCACGTTACGATGCTTTGTAACGAATATGCATGCCAATCTGAACCTGAGCAGGCAAGTTCTGCGTATTTCTAATCGACGCACCTCTTGACGCTTGGCAACCCTTGCAGCGAACGCTCAGGGCAAACCTTGAGCGGGCAGGCACATAATACAAGCCCTGACTGATATCTATACGAAAGAGTCCTTTCGCCGCATGTCAATAGCCATCGTGACTGGTGACCCTGAAAAAGCTATCCAAAACGAGAACATGCACTGCCTGGCTCGAAAGAATATGACAGGTTACGTTGCGATTCATGCTTCACCCCACATAATTGACGGCGCTCGAGTGAAACGGTAGGCCATAACCTGGGTCCAACGCCAGAATGGCAAGACGCACACACCAGGTTCACCCACATCTCATCAGCACCTCGTGTGCTGATGCCCGATGGCAACAGCAATGCGATACAATGCTTACAAGAACTTGGCTTGAAAGACATCAAACTGTGCAGCGTGGCAACCTCTTTTGGCGGTTCGTTTTGATGTGCGTGCCTTCCAGAACTTTGAACACATGTCAGGCGGCTGGATCTGGACTCATACGCAATGCAGACTGTAAACCAAACATGTCAATCTCATGTTTTTTGCGTTAGGAGAGACTCGCGACTTCGCTGTGGCGTACAACAGTCGTCACATGCCTAGGTGCCCAAGAACTGCGCACCTTGAACGAGTCGATGGCCCGGGGATTTCATTTAGAACGTAGCGCTGTTGCTTGCGTTCCTTAACTTCAGGGAGATGTATTCCTCTAATTGTTATGTGGCGAGGAAGTGATCTGGGCAGAGGACGATCACGATGACAGTTCGATCTATCTATTTGTTTGAATTTTCGAATCCCTTGATGTGAGAGGATTCGAAGTTAAAACAGGTGCTGGCACTTCCCTATCCCACGAGCTAGCCCCGGATAAGCAGTGACATGCCAGCTTCTAGGATAGGTTGTTTGCAAGGGTCAGGGCCATGGCATCCATTACACAATCGCCGCACATGGGTTTGGAAGTGGTATATATCACTCGAAACATGGGACCAAGTGATGCAAGCCCTTGCCTCACTCTGGCCGCTCGAACGGGGAAATGTCCGGTCCGCTGACACATCTTCCTTGGTTACGAAGCATTTACAAGAACGCTACAGAGCACCCATCACGGGCCAGCCGTCGCAAACAAAAACTGTGACCTATACGAGAGAAAGGCCAAGTCTTCAACATGAGAACACCACGACCATGAACCCCATGGCTTATGACAAAGCAGAGCTGCAGCGCTTGTCCTGGCTGTCCTTGCCAAGCTGGTTGGTGACTGCCTTGCATTGCTTTGAACTCTTTTGAAAACGCCACGCGCGCTTGACAGCCAATTCAGAACGCTTCGTGGAGACATTGTGAAGCCATGCTGGAGGAAATTGAACTGTTCGACAGAACCTTGAATCGTAGAAGCCGCTCAACGCAGAAAATCTCTGCGCAGATGGCTGCAGTCTCTGTCAAGAACTCAAAATCCGCTAAACAGAAACAGCCGTCAAGTGAACGCTGTCATGATGCAGCCATCTCAGCAGAAATGCCAGCGTCAGGCGGCTTCCACGATTCCGAGATGCTGGCTAACAAGTCGATTTCCTCAAGCATCGCTTCGCGATCGTCCCCACTTAGCGCGCCGAAACGGCCGTCGAGTTCACGCATGGCATTCTGCAAGGCTGCGTTCTTATTCAGCTCTTCCAACGCAAGGCGGTCATCTACTAGCTCAGCAAGGACAGCCAGAGCGGACGAAACCAGCAAGTCATCATCTCCGGCGAGACAGTCAGTAATGACGACAGGCACCGCTGATGAGGACGCCAAAGCAAATCGTACAGCTGGAGCAGCCATGCAGACGTGCTTTAACATCTCCAAGGCCTTCCGTCGGACCCTGGCATTCCTCTCACAAGCCTGCAGCAGGGTGCACCATGCGTGGGAATCAGGGACAGCATGGCGGAAGCAGAAAATGCAAACACGCTACATCGCACGTCGTGTTCCATACCGCAACTTACAAGAAACATTTGAGGGGAGCGCACATTCACACACAACTTCACAACAGGGGACACATGATCTACATCAGCAGCCGAAGTGCCGAATGAGAGCAACCGCAACAAGTCATGAAATGTTGTTCTCCCATGAAATGCACGCGTTGCGGGTGGTGCCGATGCGACAGCTGTTATGATGATGATGATGTATCTTTCTACAACACTACCGCATCCACATGGACACTGGCAACTCCAAGAACCACTTGGGAATCTTTTATATGTAGTTATACTAGGTATACAAGGATCCTTGATCATGCATAAGTTGATCTGTGGTGTACCTGGTCGTTTTGAGTAAGCAACCTTTCTGTTCTCTGTGATTGTAATGTACACGGATCCTGAGATTAACGAAAAAGGTAAGGTGCCTGCCGTATGCTGACGAAACAGGAGCAAGCGCGGTGATCATCCCCAGTCATTGACGAGTTAGCCCGGGCTAACTCCTACGTGAACAGGACCCAAGTTACTCAAGGTGGCCAGCTGCACGAATGACTGTAAACCATCTCAAGCATGGGTTAGGGACGACAACGTTGATAATTTCGAAGACTACACTGCTCTAGTGATATGTTTCGTGCTCCAGTAGTAAGCGTTTTATGCCGAATGGCATCATGACATGCTGTCGATTGCGGAGCGCACCGCTACAACTAGGGGCAAACCCCCAAGGTCTTGCAAAAAAGTGGCGAGGGCGGCTGGGTTGCCGCGCAAGAGCGACGACAGCGCAAACAGGCCCTTGAGCACCACCATGTCCTGCGATGAACGCAGAAGGTCCACCTCGACGGGCAAGGCCCCCCCGTCCAAGAACCATATCTGCACTTCTGGATTGTTCTGACAGCAGATGCCGCACACCTCCGCTGCTCTCCACCTCAGGCTGTCGTGCTTGCTCTGCTCTCACGATCCCAGAGTTAGTTTCCGCACACGGTGATGCAAGTCATTCATCGGTGGGCGTGACAGGGCGGTGCACATGCGGCTTCCACCTCATGGCGAAGCTGTATTTACAACATAATCACATCCACACTGATCGGAAACAACGCCATGGGGTGGCTGAAGGTGCGCTACACGGAGACTGGCAATATGCACGGCCAAGACCATCCATGGCATCAACCTTTGTGGCTGTTTCATTGCCAATGCGCGGGCCCGGCTTTACTACTCCCGGTGCTTCGCCAGTATGGGATCCGGCCCCCATTTCTGCCCCAGATATCCATGCATTTTTGGGGATAAAGACCCCAAACCAAGTGCCTGGTGAAGCACTGACTCCGCCATACTCTGTGCAACAGAACACCGGCAGTCTGATAAGCCTTTGAACTGCACGCCCATTCCAATGTGCTCCTGCCACTGCAGGAGCAGCCTGGGAATGTCCGAGCATTTCACAGATTTTGACCTGGAGGTATTTCCAGCTTATGTTGTGCTGCTCAGCACTGTCACAGACTCCACAAGGTTTGTAGCAGCCATTCTTGAGAAAACGTGCTAGGAATCCCAACACGCCGCGAAAGATGCTGGCGCATACATCCCTTTGCAGAGCCTGGGCCCTGTCCAATATAATGGCTTCCTTACCTTCATCATATCGATCAACGTGGGCAGGCCTCCTATCGTGTGAAGGTCCCTTGCAAAATCAATGCTCTCAACTATCTCCATCAGCTCTTCTAGAAGTTGTTCACTCTCTTCCAACTGCGCGTCCGTGGTACTGTCCTCAGTACTGCTGTCCAGCTGAGCTTTTATATCTGCCATGCGGTCTGAAAAATCCACTATATAGTTTTTCATCACATTCTCCAACCTGCAGTGACTCGAGCCTGTTGGTGTTCCTGGCAGTGACTACAGGGTACCGGAACTCGACTGCTCCCTAATTCCATGCCAAGCTTTCCTGGAAGATCGGAATTGGCATGTAAGACATGTTGCACGCCGTGCATCACAGAAACCTGCGAGGCTGCAGCCACACTGCACAAGGAGCGGCAGGTTCTCAGGGTGCAAGGCACAACCAGAACGGACGGTACGCACCACTTTATCTTCTCAGGATTGGATTCAACGGAACTGAAATCTGTAGGTTTTGTACCGTCATGGTAGCTCATGCTCCAGTCGAAAAGACCTCGCCATGGTCCGAGACGGTCTGCCATCGTTCTCGAAAATTTCGGGGATCAACTAGGTCAAGCAATGGACTTCGCCTTTTCAACGCTGAAGGAAGCTGGTCGTGAATATGCTGACATTCTGGTTCTTAGTTTATTTGCGTTCACAGCGGGCGCATGTTCATGGAGGAATCGTGGCTCTAATAGAGCAGATGGTGCACTATCTCGAGATATCTCTCGCGTCATGGGGGCGGCACAGGATTCGAGCATGAAGAATGCCTGTGGTGTCCCCGGGTACACCATATTCTGCTGACGTGCCGTTACATATCGAATGTTGTGCTGGCTGGTTGTTGCCAACAGTAACAGGGTGGCACGACGTTTGAAACAAAAACAGCCAAGTCACTCTACTCTTCAACAGTAAGGTATTCTTCCTGTTACAAGCAGACTAGGCGCGAGACAGCAAATGGGTTTCCAGCTCATACTTGTACTCCAAGGCTCACTCCATTACAAGTTGATTTGACCTGTAACGTACAGTCAAGTTGATCTCACCGGCCCGGGTGTGCCCTGTATAGATAGTCCCCAGCGATCGTATGCCGCCTACTATGACGCTTTGTTCTTCGTGTCTGGTCACGCCGTCCCATGAGTTGAGGCTGGTGGTTGTCACAATCGGTCATCGTGGCAAGGGAAGGGGACCTACATTCTTTGGCATGCCATCGTGTTGCTTTGGGTGCCAGAGGCTCATGAACAAAAAGCTCGTGGAATGAACTTGTAGCACTGGATGAAATCATCGAAGGCGATATATGTCAATAGAAACCAACAGAAATAGTCTGTCTGATTGCAGTTACCAAGTCCACAGTTTTATGAGGTCGCAGACGCATCTACCAATGGCAGTGCACTCACTTCCATGGTGCCATTCAAAGCGCTTGCCACTCCCTGTGCAAGTAGATGCAACTTTCTGCACGCTTACACAACAGGAGTGGTGGACATTGCTGCGATCGCCTGTCGACCTCATGCACAAAAGCACCATTGTGTATAAACTTAGTTAAGTACAACTCGTGCAGATAGAAAACCCAATCAATCAAGACCAAACACCGTGTCTCTGTATGTGGTACTCTTTCTCCAAGGTCTACAACCTTGTCAGCTGAGGATTGGGCGGCAAGGTCTTTCCATGTCAACTACAAAATGACAAATAACAATGCACCATCTCAAGTTACTCGGTCTTTCCAGGATTCAGCCCATTATTTGGATAGTCCAGTAGACAGCAGGCAAGCGCCGCGATGTGCACTCGCGCCGAATTATATGCGTACATTGGCTTTGTGTCTGTTCAGAGGCGCAGTGAAAATGGTGCCCTCTCAGCATGAGCGCAAACGCCCACTCCGGATCGCAGAATGTATGGTGCAGCTGAACCACATCAGCAGCCAATGAATGAACAACAAAGTGTGAGGGATTGGTTATTTGTAACTTAGCCCCAATGATTGCGATGACTTGCAGTCACAGAGATCATTTGTCATAAGCAAGAAAAAGAATGATCACATAAGCGGTACCTAACATGCGTGAAATGAGAAACTTGACTACTTAACTGAGTGGCGTGAATAAGCACATGCATGCTGCTTCAATTTGCTGCGGTCGCATGACAACTGGGTCATATGGACCTGATGTGCATGCTTTCATGAAGACACACTGCACGATGGAGTTCCGCAAACTGTCAGCACTACTGCTTATTGTCTATGAACAAAAATCATGCCAAAGTGGCGATTTCTCACAATGGCACCAGCAAGGAAAAATGCAGTTTGCATTTTAAGGTGCTGCTAATATAACAACCTCCCTCGGCCAGGTAACAAGCTGCAGCTATCCCGCTGTCAAGCACGTCAACGCAAAATGCCAGTGTCAGGCATTCGGTACAGGCGGCGGTGATGGTGAAAGTTGGGTGGAAGCAGCTGCAACGCCGTTGGCGAATCTCGGCATGTAGCAGGCCACGGCTGACCGTGCGGTGACTGGCCCTGGGGTTTTGGGGGATAGAGGCGCTGCAGGTGACTCCGTAGTGATCAGGGCATCTGACGAGCAAGCTACGCAACGCTCTGGAGTGCTAAAGAGGGACTGTGCAAGGGCACCGTTGCGGCGCTCTCGCCTTCCCATGGCCGGTTGGGTGGAGGGGGGGAGCGTGCAACGTGCTGGAGGCCTCGGCCCTAAGAGCAGCGCTGGATTTGCACGCTCCACCTCAAGATCAGCGCTGGGGGAGGGTGATCGTGCGCGCTTTGTCCCCCGCGTTGTCGTGCACGACCTCTGAGGACGGTGACCAACAATGCTGCCACGGGATCGCAGGGATGCTGAAGCTACTAACATGACCGTGTCGTCTGACGCGCTCAGGGGGTTCCGAGCTAGGGTACGCATTCTCTGCTGCACATCGCATATGTGCTGCAACGGTTCTGCGGCATCACTGGGTGGTGGGATCTGTACTGAGGGCGTCGCTGAGCAAGGAGGGGCGAGGGGCGCAGCCCTAGGCGGCATGTCTTGCAGTGACGGGAACGCAGCAGCTGGGGGGCCGTCCAGCGTGGCAGGCACTGGCTTGTTTTGTGGGGGAGGGGCTGCATGGGCGGCTGGAGCCAGGCTGTGTGCAGCGCTGGGGGGCCCTGGCTGCGCAGGGTGAGAAGCTGCCACATCTGTGGCGTTTCGCATCACAAAGACTGCCGCACTTACAGGTCCCTGCTTCCTCGCAGCAGGGCGCACAAGTGGGCTCGAGGGCTCTGAGAGGGGCGGGACGGCAGCCGCAGGTTGCTGTGACGGGGCAGCCGCCATGGCCGCAGGTGCCTCTGCTGCGGAGGTGGTGTCGGCCGTGAGTGTGCGGGGCTCACAGCTCGCAGCTTCCGCGCTCACTACCACGTGCGCGCTCACTGCGTGCGAGGGCCCGGGGAGCACGCTTTGCATGGCGTGCTGAGTGCTGAGTGCCCCAGCGGGCTGCAGAGCCTGCAGCTTGGGAGGCCCTGTCGAGGGTGCACTCTGTGGGGGGAAGGCCTTCAGTGCCGTGATGCGTCGGCGCAGCTTTTGGAGAGAGGCATACACGACATGGACATGCCCGGCGCCTTCTACAATGATGTCAGTGTGGAGAGTGCTACAGAGCGCGGGATTGCGCCCCGCTTTGCGAATTGTCGCAACCATTGCAGAGCTGACTTGCTGTGGTCTGGCCTGGCTGTCCTCCAGCATGGGTGGGTCCTCCAGCACAGCATCCTCCTTCCAGAAAGGAACACGCCGCTGCATTACCTTGGCAACACATTGCGTATCTGCTGCAAACACGACCAGCGGAGCGGCTGACTGTGCAGGCGGGGGCGACTCCCTACGCGGCTCGGGGTGGCGCACTGGGCTTTCCGGAATGAGGCTTTCTGCAATGCAAAGGGCTTGAGAGCGTTCCGGCACGGCATCTCCGCATTCTGGGGGGGTTGCAGAGGTTGGAAGGACAGCGGCACATAGGGGGGCACTGGCGGCTGGAGAAGGTGACTCACAAGCAGTGGGTGCCACGTTGGCGTCATCAAAAGCTGGTGTGCCATCACCTGGCAGTTCTCCGTTGCCATCTGAGGCTGGACTTGGAGTCGTGGCAACATAAGGGGAGGCGCTGACCCCTGGAGAGGGCATGTCGCCGACAGGCGCTGCTGAGGGCGCGCAATCAAGGCATGCCTCGGAGCCTTTCGGCAATTCTGGTTCACTGTTCCAGATCGAATCAAGCTGCACGACTGGATCTTGCTCAGGGACTGGTGGTTCACAGGTTGGAGCAACTGTCGGGAGGAGGCTTGGTGGCAGCATCTCGTGTCTGCTCGGTGCATCTGACGCAGTAGCCATGCTGCTGGCGACATCGGTGCTTGGTGGTGGTGCCGTGGGAGGGGGGGAGCAGGGGTTACAAGGAGGACCTTCGATCATACGACGAGGGGGGTCTCCAAATTTCCGCGAGCGCGACACCCGCGGGAATGTATTTCGAGTCGGAGTGCTCCGCTGCGGCAAGGCAGTGTTTGAGTCAGCAAACAGGCTGCTGCGGTGTGACATGTTGGCGCTGTGTGTCTGGCTGGCACCCCAGTTGCCGGAGGACGTGCTGAGCAGCTGCAGGGGCAATGTGGCCCCGGACATGGGTCCAGGAGGGAGTGTGCCAAGGTCAAAGGCAGCAAGGGAAGAAGTCCACAGGTCACTGGCGGTGGCTGGTGAGCGTGCGGCAAGTTTGATGGCGTCCAGGACTTTGTGAGGAGGGAGCTTGGCAAGGTGTGAGTGCAGCATGCTCACACGACCATGGGCCTGCTGCGGACCTCCTGACGAGCGCATTGAGGAGGGAGTTACCGGTAGACACATGGACGGGTATGTTTGTGCTGATGTTGTTGCAGCTACTGCGCTCGCGAGTGCGCCATCACGAGGCACCTCGAGCCCGCCCAGGCATCTTTCGAGTACCTTGGTTGCCGCGTTGATCTGGCAAGTCAGGTGTGGAGCTGACACCCGCGCAAGTTCCGCTGCAGCGCCGCTCACTGCTTGGGCAACCGTGGGCAATGCCTCATTGAGGACGCTCGTGACGAGATCCGCAGGGGAGAAGGATGCAGCGTCAACACAACTGGGTGCGCCGTCACGGGATTTGCATGCTGTACCATCGTGCAATGCTGCTGCTGATGCGCTCTCAGGCTTTCCGACAGTTGCGATAGCGCTCGTGCAGGCGCCTGCGGCTGCTGCGCCGAGCTCCAGTGCATCGTCTGCTGCAGTGGTGGCATCGCTCGCCGGAGCGAGCTCAGGCTTGCCTCCAGCGTATGGGTGCTCTTGAAAGAGGGGGGGAAGGGCACCCCTTGGCAGCGACAAGGCTGCTCGCTCCTCACTCTCCCCTGCTCCCACTGACGGTCGACACTCGACCAAAACCCCGCTGGTGCTGTCATGAGCCTTGTCCTGAGCGTCTGCCAGCGGTTGGTCCATGCGGTTGGGGGAGTCCGATGGAGCGTTATCTGCTTCCTCAAAGTGACCAGTGGTGCATGCACTCAAGGACGCTGGCAAGAAGTCAGGCAGACTTGTACCTGCAGCCGCGGACGGATCGAATCCTATCGGCCTGCTGTCCCTCCTGCGCCCTGTCTGTAATGCCTCATGCACAGCTGCATGTGGCGCGAGGCTCATCGGCGCGTCCTTGTCATGCACAAGTGGCGGTGACACAGGCGGAGCGGCTTGTGTTGCAGCCTCAAGCGCAGGTGGGAATGGCTTCGGCAAGGGCACCGTCGCTGACAAGGAGGGCGCCGCGATGGACGGAGGAGGAAGAGCGGGTGGTGCGATGAGCGGGCCAGCTGGGATAGCTGCCAGTTGCTGGGCGCTGGCGCGGCAGCGGCATGAGTCCCGTGTACAAAGGCGTCTTCTGAGAGATGTGCAGAGGGCAGCGGTGTTTGGGAGGGGCCGGCACCGCGCGTTGGCCAGATGATTGTTTCTGGGAGTGCGGGGGCCTGTCGAGCCTGCTGAGACTTCGTGGCTCTGCGTCGCTTGGGCTTGGGTGTGTCAGAGTCGGGCGTCCCCGAGTCTTTCCGTGGTTGACCCCGCTTGCCAGCCGCAGGAGGTCCGTCAGCCAAAGCTGCTGCAGATGTTGCTTTGGGCTGGCGTGAAGCTGTCAAGCCTGCTGCGCCCTTCGCCGCCTTGGCGCCCTTGGGTGGAGATGTTGAATTTGAAGGGGCGCTATCTCCAGGCAGCTGCAGAGGAAAGGGGAGGGAAGGGGGGCAGTAAAGCGGGTACATGGGCGCCATGGGGAGATTTGTTGCGCCAAGGCCCTGCAATGCCTGCTCAATGCGGGCGTCTACGGAGGTAAGTGAAATGGCAGAGGAGCCACCTGCAGGGCTCCTCGACCCTGCGGCCGAAGACGCAGGGGCTGTGGCTGAGACAGAGGGTGCCGCCATCGTCAGCATGCCACTATCTCCCGCTCCACCGCCGGGGAAATGCAGCATGTGCGAGCTGCCGTTTGCCTGGAAGGCGGCCCTGCAGCGCCCAGCTTGCTGCGAAAGGGCCTGCACGCGGGCATGGGACGCCTGCGCCTGCCAAAGCTCCTCTGACATCACCAACGCGCTAGCGGGCGCCCCAGCGAAAGCGGCGTGCGCCCCTGGAGGCGGGACGTAGACGTCCTGCGGCCGCGCCCAGATGGGTGGAAACCCGGGCGACCACATTGGCGGTTGTAGCAGTCCACCTGTGCTCACGGACTGTGCTGCTGCTGATGACACTGCAACGTTGGGGGAATTCGCGCCCGATGTAACTGGGAGAGCGTGTGCAAGAGGGCGGTGGTCGCCGGAGTGCAGAATTGGCGGGCCAGGGCGGGGGCATCTCGCTTGAATCATGTGGCACTGAGCCACGTACATCTCCAGAAAGCGGATCTCAAAGAGTTGTAGGTTCGCGAAGGGCCTGCCAGGAAAGAATGCGCGAGCAGCGTTTAACATATCCACGAGCGCTCGTGGTGGTGGGCAGTTGGGGGGCATGTACGGAACCGGCGTGGGTGCAATAGGAAAGGCACCGGGTAGGGTTGCCGAGGTGGATGGGAGGGAAGCATCATTTCTGGAAGCCATAGGGAGAGATCCAGGCCCCTGAGGGCCCTGGAGCGGTCCAGGGGCTGCGCCCACGAGGGCAGGAGCCTCTGTGTGGAGTGCAGGCAGTGTCGGTCTCACGGCGGGGCATGCGGTCACCGACACGCCAGCTAGCGATGCCATCTTGGACGGCAAGCCGATATGAGAGTCACGATTGTCCGCTTGAGGGGGGGAGGGGCCGCTGATTGCTGCGTTCAGCAGGTCCATCATGGAGAGAGGCTGGTCCGGGGCAGCGGAGGGCGGAAGAGAAGCCGTCACGAATTTTGAAAGGCCCGCTGGCGCAACGGACTGGTAGTTGTTGAGGACCGCAAGAGGGGTGGGGGTGATCCAGGGGACCGCCTTCAGATGTGAGGTCGAGGTCATGGCAGCAGGGGCCTCTGCAGCTGAGGGCAACGGGGCTGGTGCGCTACCGTCGCCGGCAACGAGCTGACAGGGGCTGGATGCGGGCTCTGAAGCAGGCTCGCTCATCGCTTTCGCCGCCTTCATAGGTGAGGGTGCCTTTTTAAGCACCTGCGTGGCTACCTGCACGTGGCCGAGTGCCCCTGCAGGTCCATGTTGTGCTGGCGGGAGGACACCGGTGGGTGGACATGTGCCTTGCACATTCCCAGATGGCGACACGAGGGCCAGAGGGGATCGGCAGATGGCACCGGGTGTGGGCACACACGCAGATGGTGCGACTTTCAAGTCGCTGCCTTGCTGCTGCAACCGGACACTCCCACACTGCGGCCCTGAAGCGCGCCTCAGAACACTGCCACAGGGGGACTGTGAGGGGGAGGGTTCAAGCAAGCTGCGTGCGACGCCTTCATTCACGGCCGCCGAGGTCGAGGCAACCGCATCAGGCACGATGACGTGCTGCAGAGGCAGTTTGTGGGAGTCTGCCTCGCCGGCCTCAGCTGTTTCAAGCGCGCTGGAGGCAACCCCGGGGGCCGCGGTGATCGCGTCAGGGGCAGCTATGGCAGACTCAACAGCTGCCGAGAAGCCCTGCAAGACCGTGGGCTCCATGGACAAGACTTCTTGCTGTTCAGCCAGTTTGACGATCTCTTCGCCCTCGGCGGAGGGCTCGATGCTTGCCAGCCCTACCTGAGTGGGGCGCAGTTGACCTGAGGCGAGCACATCACTGCTTGCGTCCTGCTGCGTCATGCATGGTCGCCTCTCCTTGCCCTCCGAGTCTGCATGAGAATGGTCTGCGTCTGTTGCCGCTACGGGAATGAGATTGCCAATCGCTCCCGTATCCTGCCCTGATGGGTTCTGCTGCACGGTAGGAAAAGCGTTATCAGGCGCTGTCGGCAATGACCCTGCTGAAGACTGTGCTGGTGATCTCTGAGGCGGGGGAGGTACATGCGTGCACTGGGCAGCTTGCGTGGGGGTGGGAACGTCAGGCACTGTGTGCGCTTTCGTCACATTGGTGGCGTCATGCGGAAGATCGCTGCTTTCAGATCCATCGGACCCAGCAGGCAGCGCTGACACCGCATGCTCCGGTGCCTTGGGTACAGCAAACGCACCCTCACTGCGTATGCTGTCTCCAGCATCGTGTTTGGCGTCATCGCTGTTCCCCTCTCGAGGCATGGCGAGTGATGCAGCTGCAATCTCAGCACACTGGCGGGTAGGCATTCCACATGCTGCGTCGTCAATCTGTGTCACAAGTGGCACTGGTGCTATATGAACCTCACTGGTGATGCATGGAAGAGGCCTTGAGGAGTCCACCAGGACGGCGGTGTGGCTTTTTAGGGAGGCGAGGTGTGTTGTTGAAGCACCCAAAACCGTAGCGTTTTGCAGCCCTGGCGATTCAGCAGTGCGAGGTGTAGACACGAGCAAAGGCCTTCCGATTGCAGGGGACAGGGCATCGGAAAAAGCATCCTGCACTGGGACCTCCCCATGCAGTGCACTGCGTAGCAGCGTGTGGGGCAAGGACGTTGAGATGAGGGCAGGAACAGGCGGCGCCTCGATCTCCTGCAGCTGTGGGGCCTGAGATTGACTCTGGGGACCATCGGAGACGCGCTCTGTGGGCTGAGCTGCATGTTTTTGTGGGCTTTCAGCGCACCGCAGCACAGCATGCTCCTGAGCTGCAGGTTGAGAGGTTGAGAGAACAGAGGGGCCGTCACTCTTTTCTGGCGGCATGCCAGATGGCATGGCTGCTGGTTCCGATGTCGGAAGAACATCTGCATCGGCGCCATGCTGAAGTGATTGCGGCCTGGATGCAGCAGGTAAGGAGCGGCAAGGGCCTGTTGACGCGGCCCCGTCCTTGCATCCCTCCCATCCCTTATCCCAGTCCTGCGGGACGGTGAGGTGACCCGGGGACAGCAGTGCTGGGTCGTCAGATGCCAGGTCCATCATGCCCACTTCCCACGAACCTACAGACCATGGATCTTCTGCTTTTACCACTAGTGAATGTTCGGAACAAGTTTCATGACATCTCAGCTGTCTCTGCTGGTTTTACCAACAGCGATAGCTGTGTCGTCATGTTGACACTGCTGTTTACTAGAGTCGATCCAGCTACTCCTGTGGATTCCCATTGATCCAACTCAGCAAATTGAAAGTATCCCAACCAACACAGTTTTTCCAAGTCACATGCATTTCCGCGCACCCAGTATGATGATGATGTATCTTTTAACATCACTAAAGCATCCACGTATGCTTGGCAATGTGAGGAACGGATGTCAAATCGCATGCATCACACAATTCATGCTGTCAAGCGCTTAGGGCCTCTCATTTGCGGCCACCTGAGCATCGCCAGCTATTCACAACATCGTGTTCACAGCCTTCCTCTTCTATGCAATTGAGGAGGAGAGCGACAAACCTGCAGAGTGCTCCTCATTGTCGGAGAGCAGCCCCTCGAGCTCCGACATCATCCAGGTGGGGCTTTGCGAGCGAGCCGAGCGCCGACGGGGGGGCTGATTCGAGGGAACATTTTCAATGCGGACCTCGCCCTCTGTGCCCAGGTGCGTGGCGCGCGCCTCGCTGCGGTTGACAGCTACCCGGACATAGCTCAGCGGCTTCGGTTGCCGCGCCGGCTTGGGCTGCAGTGGCGGTGCCAAACGGGAGGCAACGCAGCGCAACCTATAGGCGCCTTTGCTGAGGGAGCGCTCACTCTTCGATGCCTCAGGCACTGCTGGGTCCGCTGCGGGCGCTCCGCTCAGCGGTAGACTCTCCCCCTGTGGTTGAGCTGCGCCGCCGGCTTGCTGATGATCATACGGAGTCGGAGCTGACTCTTTGTGTGAGATGGTGAGAGGTGCGTCAGGGTGGTCTCGATGTGCATTGCGTATCGAGCTGGGTGCTGCGGGCCCGCTTGCAAGGGCTTCGTGGTTGGTGGGGGCGTGTACTTCGGTCGCGGGTGGGGGGGGCATATCGATGGGTGCCGTAGCCCAGAACCTCTTTTGGACTTTCTTTCTCCGACCGTCCTTAGGGTGTTTGGTGGTGGACAGGATCATTTCGCTTGCAGTGCGTGAAGCACAGATGATCATTGCCGGTCCGGCCGGGCGTTCGTGACTCGTTCCCTGCATGACCCCTTGCCCTGGGAGCCCTCCAAAGTGTGGCCGCGGCTCGTCTGTAGAACAGAGGGCCCGAGTTGTTTCGACGGGCTGTTGTGGCGGGGCTGTCGATGGGTAGAATGTGTCGCAGGTCGGACCCTGGCTGTCATAGCGACCGTCGGCGTACGACGACCAGCGGCGCGGATGACGGTCAGGGGACATTCCTGTTGGCGGCTGAGGGCTGTAGGGCTGGTGAGATACGGGACTCCCCATTGCTTTGTGCAGAACGTCCCACTTATGCTCTGCCAGCTGCTGCACGTCACACCCTGCGCTGTACCCACCTCCATCGCTACGCACCTATTCAGCAGACAGAAGATGTTAGTGCTTTGCCAGAGAGCAGTTTCGCACGTTGCACGGGGAAGGTGATGGTGCTGACCGTACAGTTGCATCAAGCACAGACAATTTTGGGACCTGAGTCTCCCTCCCACAGCACAAAATTGCTAGCAAAGGAACTTCGCCTTGGTTGCACCTGCTTTAGCTTTGCTGGGTGTGTCGCATCCATTGCAACACTCTGCAGCGATTGCGTGTGCAAACGTGCTTGAGAACTTGACGAGATTTGCGCACAAGCTATGATCTTCAACCCCCACCTGTAACTGGCAGTGGATCTCACGATCAGCAAGCACACTGACAATACAGGCACATACATCGTGGATGGTTGGGCAGATAGTGCAGTCATGCGAAAGCAGATTCACCTTGGGTGCGCTGTGCGAGGGCAGGCTCCTTGTGCGAGTGGCAACGACAGGCTGGTCCATGCGCGGAGAGAAGGAGCGAGCTTGGATGGCATTGCTTGCACGAGGTTTCGAGTGATCCATGTGACCTGCACACACATCTGCACCTCAATCCCAAACATGTACGGAGCGGCACACACACGCAAAACATCGATGACCGTTTCTGCAGACAACACATCAGGCTAGGGAATGTTCATGCTGATGCAGGCTGGGTTTGCTTGATGGCAATCGCAGCAGCAGATCTTGAGACGCAATTAGAGTCGCAAATGCCCATGTGGTTGCTCCTCTTCCCCTCTAGACCGTGCGATGGCACAAAGGGGCTTGCCCTGGGTACAAAGGCTGAATCGGGGCCGCTCACTGCAATTTGAGCAAAGCGCGAGTGAGAACCATACCTGTTTGATGACAGTGAATGTCATCAAAGGTTGGACTTTCTGCGGAGTTGATCTGAAAGTCAGGGAAGAACCAAGTTCCAAGGGGTCGTGATGGTCGATCTCGTACTGTCCGAGGCGCTTTGTGGGACCATTCTGGGAACGGGTTTGTGACCTGCCCTCTGTTGGCAGCCTTTGGCTTGGGCGCTGCAGGACGATAAGGCACCATGTCTTCATCGAACAGGAGCTCACTGCCTGAGTCGCTGTCAACCTCGTCTGCAGAAGCAAACCTGATCCATCAGAGGATTCAAGAGGAAAAACTAGATAGGACGCCCGTACTTCGTTGGATCTTTCAGATTATTTGGTCGAAAAGATGACAGACGGGACTGAAGAGGGTTTCGCTGCCCAGCAGGTTCCCGATCACCAATGCAGCAAGTGTGCTTTCTCCATGCGCGCGCAAACATAGTGCGCATGACAGCAGGGACAGTGAGGGCTTCATCGCTCCATCATCATCGTACCACAAAGGCCAATCAAGCGACTGTACTCAAGTTTTAGTCACCGAAATGCTCTTGGCCGCTTCATATGCTCAACAGCATTGCGACAAAGGCTGCAAAGATGGCAAGCAGACAAGCACCACGCACCATCGCTTGAATGCCGTTTCCGGCCACCCTTGCTCCGAAGGGAAGCCTTCTCTTTCATTCTGGCTTGGCGGATGCTGTTGCGAAGGATGTTGCGCTTCTCTCGTGCTGCTTGCTTGATGGCACCCACGTTGGGAATGAGGTTGGCCTGCCACAATGCGCGCACAGTGGGATCGGTTGGCGGCCGACCCTTTCGCTTGCGCCTCTGCTCTATGCCGTCCAGTGTTTCAGGAAGGATTAGGTCTGTGATATGCTCTCGCAAATCCTCTGGCACAGCAGACAGAACATCCGGCGTCACAGCAGCTACGGTAGGCGCTTTGGCTGCGTTATCAGGCGAGTCTGCGTCACCATCTGCAACATGCACGGCTTGCTGGTCATCGTGACGTGGTGACGAGGGGAGCGGGTGGGAGGCTGCAGATGGTTGGGGAGAATCGGGCGGACAGGGTGGCTCGTTTGCATGCTGTTTGACTTCAGGCGGATCGGTGTGCTTGAGTGCGTTTTTGCTGTTCTTGGGTGCCTTGAGACGAACTACAACGGGCGTCGGTGCGGCAGTCACGGCTTGCACAGCCTCACGAGGCTGTTGAACCTGTTCTGTTGTCCCTTGCACCTTGGCTGCACATCACACCGCCACTTCAGACGTACTCTGCTGATATGAGTATCAAAGTACTGGATCACGCTGATGCTCATACAACAGATGCCCAGGATACCTTGCCATGTTCATGCATAGATCTTGGTTTTGTAGATGGTGACTGCATTGAAGCAGCACTGCCACCAGTGCTGCATAGTTTCTGGAGCCAATGCATGTGATGGCTGTTTGCGGACATTTCTCATTCCTCTCAGTTGCCAAGCAAAAGTCGATCCGAGCAGGCATGTGTGCAAAAGTGTCTGCTAGCATTTTCTGTCATCCACAAGATGTTCGATGCAGCCTGCAATTGTGAGAAGCAGGCCATGACAATTACTAAAATGTTAAGGAGAAGGCTGCACCTGAAGCGTCTTTTGCAAAAACGGGGGCATCAGGAGGAGCCGCGGGATTGACAGCTGCGAGGCTCCTGGAGGAAAGGTACTTGAAGGCGCGGCGCTTTTTAAGCGGCTTCGACTCCTCAGAGAGCTCTTCATGAGCTACTCTGGGAAAGCCCGACTGAGCGCCTCCTGGCAGCCCTCCAGTACTGCCGTTCTCACTGCTGGCAGATGCTTTGGGGCGGACAGGCTGTGTTGTTGCTGGCTGACGATCGGTGCTGCCGCCCTCAAGCGCTGGGGTCAGTGGATTGTGCGCGTGGCGGGCTTCGCAGCCCTCAGCTCCTGATTGGATTGCAATGGCAGCGATGGCCTCCTCCTGCAAGCAAGGTGCACAAAGTCAGAACCAGGGGCTTTGGGGGAGAACTTGAGCATATGGTTGAGATTGTGGCGTTTGGGCGCTGGCATGCTGTGAAGGGCTGGATAGCATGGCAGTGGGCAGCAATAAACAGCCGGACACAGCTGTAAGGTCGGTTGCCCTTTGGCCTCACCCATTGTCGTAACGAGTTGTGCATCCACTGTGAGAGATGGTGTGAGCTCGACCATGAAAGACCCAGCTTAGCTTGAAATGCAGTAGCATTTTCAACAAACCGTCCATCGCAAAGCACAATCTCAAGAGAAGTTTTCGATGTGAGCAACAGAAAGATCTGATGATGATGCTACGACGTGTAAATCTAACACCAAGTTGTGCTGCTTCAACCATGTTGGACCAAATCGAAGTGGCATCGTACCTCTTTGCTCTTCTCTGCCTGAATTTGCTCTACCCCACAGGTGGAAGGGTCTGAGGTGGCAGCCGCCTGTCCATGGCCATCTATCTCAGGGCAATGGACGCCAAAATTGGCTGCATCTGCATCATCCTGCAGGACATCTAAGCCAGTATTCTCATGGGACAAAGCATCGCTGTTGTTGTCAACTGGGGATTCCCTGATGAGGAGACCCGGACTGGGATCGCGTTCGGTGCGGTCACTTTGCTCAAGGGCAGGGTTGCTGGTCTCCAGTGCTGAAGGAGCTCCCCCGCTAGCCTCTCTGGAGCTACTTTGATTGTGGCCGAGGTCAGGCGCAGGAGCGCCGTTTACCACAGCTGGTTTGCTGGTTATTGCATCGCTATTGCATTCGGCATTGGGCACAGATGAACGTTCGCATGGACCCTTGTCTGACGGGTTTCTCTCAAGCTTATTGCCGCTGCTGCCGCGCTTGTGCTTCTTCTTCAGCTGCGCCCCAGAAAGCGTATGTGAGGTTTCGCCACCGCTGTCAGGACCTGCCAAGCTGGCAACTGCACAAGCTTGCGGACCCTCGGTGGCTCCAGACTTCCCGGCATCCCGATTTTCACATGCTGCCGGTTGTTGGACGAGAGCAGCCGCGGATGGCCTAGTGGTGTCCCCCTGCATGGGCGTCTGCGTCACCACAGGCGCCAACGGGTCGCCCTGAATGAAATCGTCTCCGGAGCACAGAGAGCGGAGTTTTGACGGCGCCAGATTGCTGCGGTTCGACCCGCACTTGCTGCGGGCTGGGCTCGAGGGGTTTGCGGTCGCCTTTTCCGCTCCTGTCAATGCCTCTGCCGTGTGATTCATGCCAGCGTCCACACTCAGTTGACCACCGCCACCTGCGACAGCTGCCGGTGGCGCACCGGCATGCCCGCCTCGCCGCTCCGAGATATTCGCCGTTCGACCCCTTGCATTCAACGTTTTGCTTGGCATTCCGGCGTGCAGTGGGTCTCCAGAAGGAGTATCTGCGAAACGGTCATCGCGCTGCACCTTGGGCATGATGGCAGCTGCTTTGGCGTGCTGCTTTGCAGCCTGGGCAGCTACGTCAGGGTTGAGAGGCTTGCCGTCCTCACCCACGGGCACACGTTTTAAGCCAATAGTCGCAAAGCGCGATGCAGGTGGCTTGGCAGCGCCCAGCTGTTCGGGAACGAGTGCCAGGGGCCCACCATTGGACGACCGTGCTCGCGGCTTGGCGTTCTGAGGGCAAGAAGACCGCCCACTGAGCTTTGCCATCGCCTGCTGCAGTGGGTTTTGTGCGAGGCTGTTGGTCTGGACCTTCGCTTTGCTGGCCTCCAGTGCAGCGCGGAGTGCTGCAGAGGGCTGGGGGGTCTGGACGACGCGCTTCTGCTCCTGAATTGCCTGCAGCTTCATTTGCAGGGCGGTGGTAGGTGCCGCGGGCGCAGCGTTGCTGCTCTGGAGTTTCGTAGCCGCAGCGTTCGCTGCCAGAATGCCCGATGTGCTGCCGTAGTGCCGCGTGATGGGACTGCTGGCAAGCGCGTCGGATTTGTAGCCGCTGATGAGAGGCGCTGGGAAGGGCTGCGACCAGGATCGCGGGGCGGTGAGGGCAGGGCCGGCCAGATGCATCAAGTGGGGGGGGAGGTCTGTGAGGTTGGCATCCGCAGCGGGAGTGGCGCCGGGAGCGGGGGGGTTTGCAGCGGCGGGGGTATCGCCAGCGGTGGCTGCGGGGGCGACAAGGCTGGTGCGTGGACGAGGCGCCGGTGGCGGCATTGCTTGTGCATCCAGCAAAGCCTTGGGTTTCGACGGCATCGGAGGCTTGATAGTGGGCCTGTCGGCCACTGGGTCAGCCTGCTGCAGGTTGTGTTGCATGATCAGCGCGGTTTTTGCAGGAACAAAATGCTTGCTCCGTGTATCTGGGTGCACATTGCATTTTCATTGCAGATGCTCAAAGTATGAATTACTATCAACTGCAGGTGGTGCATGGAAGACCTGTTTGTCGACGATATCTGTACATAACAGGAAGCATGTACTGACCCTAGCTTGATACTGATATTTCCCATGCTCGGGTGGCAGCGACTTGTTGAGGCCGTGCTCACACCTATGCTCCTGGCACACATGCCAAAGACACATGCATTGCAATCGTTCGCTGTGACGCTGTTCCATCTAACATGCACTCACGACTTTGCTAGGAAAAAAGTGCCATAGCGCCGCCGATGTCGTTGACGATGCATGAACTCAACTGCTGACCTTGAAACTGGACTGTGAGATATCTCTTAGGTTGGTGAGCCAACTATGGAGTTCATTCAACAGAGCATCCCAAAGCAGAGGCGCAGATAGTGATGTTATGCCGGCCAGAACAGCATCGTACCTTAGAAATAGTGCTGGAAGGCTGGCTGACACTGGCTTCAGCCTGAGTGGGTGGCACCACGGACTCTTTGGGCTTGCTGACCTTCTTCTCGGAGTATGCTCGGCTGCGAGTGGTCACCTGATCGTTCTCCTTTGTGCCGATGAATGGAACCATGGGCCCCTGCACTTTTTTGCCATTCTGCACACACACAATGCTCACCTTGCTTGTCCTCTCCTGCACTTTCCGGCTGAACAGACAAAACCAGTATGGAAGAATGTCCTTGTTTCTCTATGTTAACCTTGCTTAGAGCGCCTTGAAAGAGAGCTGTGCAACACAGTGCTTCACAAACAGCACAAACAGGCACCTCTCACACATACATAGAGTCACTGCCTTGAAGTGCTGAAGACAACAGGTCAGGATGTACATTCGCAGCGCAGCAACATGGGGCAGCACTAGGCATGCACGAGCACAATTCGGCATCCCCTGAGTTGCTGCTTGCCACAGAAAAATCTCAGAGCGCCGTCTTCAGTGCGGTGATACACTCACATCATTGTTTACAGCAGCAATGACGCACACTCATCCTGCATGTATCGCGTACTATCTCAAACCGATTGATTACAGGATAATTCAAATCATTTCAATCGCAACCAATCTCCGCCATTCCTTGATGAGCGGGCTGAAAAGTGACGCACCTCCACGACAGTGTGCATGTAGCCGTTTGGCTGGTTGAACATGAGCACTCTCCAGGGCATGTTGCTCCAGAACGAGCGCTGCAAGGGCCGGTGCAGAGTGGCCCATCGGGACACCCAGTGCTCGTACAGCGCCCCAAGGAGAGCTGCGGGCTTCTGCATTCTGCCAAGCATCTGGATGGCATCCCGGCGGCTGATCACCTCGCTTGCTGGCGGGACTTCTACCTGATTTCTGGGGTCTGCGGCAAAGTGATGACCATCATCAGCACAAAATAATCAGCAAGCCCAAACCTGCTTTTTGAGGTTGACGACGCGATACAACCGGCCGCTTTGCAGTGCATTGCAGAGCACATTGTGAGTGATTGTGCATCATTGCATCAAAGGGTGGCCTAGGATGATTGACTGCATGTTTGCAGACTTTTTGTTGCACTTATGTCAGGCAAGGAAAGCTGGTCCTGTTTGAACACGCAGCATAGGCCACACGCGGGGCTCTGGTTCATCGTGCTGTTTGCGTGTCGGCAGCGGGGGCCACATTCAGGGTGAAGTGCTGACAGAGCACCTTGCTGCAAGGAGGCGATCGCGCTCTTCATCTTCTTCTGAATGTTGATCGAGTGTGCATACTCCAGCACATCAATTGCAGCCTCGACTTCCCTCCTGCCAAACGTAAGAGATCCGTTCTCATTCTCGCCAAATGTGCCGTCGGCCATCTGCGACAGTGCCATCGCTATCAGTAATGTCCGTCCAGCCAACACCACCGGAGAAAAACACTAAGGTTGGGACAGAATGCTCTATTGCCAAGGTAAACAAGCGTAATCCTTGTACCAAGGTAGGAGGGCTGCCTTCGTGCTGGATGCTGTCATTCGGGCTCTAAGCTTTAGCCAGGTTTGTGGCAAGGTAAGCTGATTGGCAACCCATTGAATGAGAATAAACATAGGGCAAAAAGCACTGGAAATGCAGAATGCAACCATTCTTCCAAGCTTTGTATTGAATTCAAGTTTCAACCAGCACATTGGCATCTCTGTTACACACAGTAACTTGCTTGTGTCAGAAGCTGTCAGAAGCGATTTGTCAGAATAGCAAAATGCTGCTGAATGGACACTCCAGGATGTCCTAATGAATTGTCAATCCATGCGGGGACCCGCACCTGAGCTTTGAGTCCCTCTAGCCACGCTGTATCATCCTCGTCCATTGTGTACGGCTGCATTTTGGCCTCATAAGAAAGGTAACTCATCCCGGAGCGCCAAGGGATGTTTGGAATCTCGGGAGCTGGGATTTCGCGCACACCCTGGACTGGAATGCTGCGCTTGGCCGGTCTTTCAAGGGCAGCTGTATGGCTGCCGGACTCAATGGGCCCAACCCATTCATCAATGACATTGTGAACTGCTCTTCCCCGTCCGTCAGACTCTCAAAATCAGCTTCATTCCGTATGATAGGTAGCTGCAACGTGGTGCGGAGAGATTTGGCGCGCTTTGGGGTAGGCATCATTGTTTGAAGAGACAAAGGCCAGGCAGGTGCTGTGGCTGAGTCACCAGGTAGCGCATTTGGAGGCAACTGCTGCTGTGTGTTCACTATGCAGTCTGTATGGGACCGGTCAGGCTGCTGGTTGGTGTCTTCTGAAGCTGCAAGGCTTGAAGGCTCTGCGAGGTCCCGTTCACCAGTTGGCGGTGGCTGCACCATCCTGCCATCGCTTTCCTTGCTGCTTTCCGTGTTGGTGGCATCACAGGCAGCTGCCGAAGCTGTCTCGTTTGCCATGCACGTAGCGTCATTATCCTTGAGCGCAGCGTTGGGGCCGCTGTCGACGTGCATAGGCTCGCAGCTCTGTGCAGGGATAATTGGGCCTCCTATTGCACATGCCGTCTGCGAAGCTCTGTCGTAACGGACACTGTGGACTGTTTGGGAGACAGCAGCAGACTGAGCATTTGAGGGTAATGGTGAGAGTGAGCTTGCAGTTCGTAGACTGGTTGATCACATGCCTCAGGCCCTTCACCGGCAAACATGTCCTCGATAGAGAAAATGAGCTGCTGCTCGTCATACTGTGCGGGCATTGCATGTGGCTGAGCGGTGTGTGGCGGGCTTGATGATTGCTCCGCTGATTGTGTGAAGGGCGCTGCCTTCAGGGCTGCTGGCTTTGGTTGAGGATCTGAGACCGGTGCTAGCGGGCACTGCCACTGGGCTGCGCAGCTGGTGCTGCATTGCTCTCGGCAGAGCTGCTGGGCTTATTGCACCCTTGCGTCACCATTGTTCAGAGGTGCAGCTCAGAGGAGGGGGGCATTGCAACCTGCGCAGCGACAGTTAAATTTGTCCACTGTCTGGGAGAGACAGGGTCCCTGTCTGCATTTCGTCGCCCATCTCTGCTGTTCGCACGTGCGCTGTATTATGCTGGCGGCAAAAACAAGCATTGCCATGGCCCCGTGCGTGTTCGGAGTTGGTGCCCACGTGCTTGGGGAGGCGTCCGGACACCAGCAATGCGGCCAATCACCCTAAAACAGGTGAATCAGAGACCCATGTGGTTTCAGACCCTTCGCACCCCGTTGTGTGGGATGCAGCCCTGTCTCGTGCGTCACCGCACTTCGAGCAACGACACCTTGGCACCCCGCACGACCATGACCCAGCATAACCTTGCAGTACATAATATAGATTTGTATGACGTGCAGGCAGTACTACTTGGGTATCGGTGCTAGCTGGGGTGCTGGAGCACGACCATGGCAGTAGCAACCTCTGCATACTGGTGCTGCATGTAGTGCTTACATGCGCTGCAGGGAGACAAACACTTAACGGACGGAGAAACCAGTTTATTTACAAACATGACTGTCCCTCGCCATGCATCCTCCAGACAAGCGAGCTCGTTACCAAGTAGCTGCGTGCAACGTCGCGCAATGCACCCTGTGGACACCAGCAGGGTTCCAGTTGGGCATGTCCTCAACGTGATGCGTTCTACGAATGTACTTCGAAACCTATGTTAAATTGAATATAATGAGGTGTGGGCTACGGGATCGCTTCTGAACGGTATATGAAATACTTCATTCTCCCATTCGTGTCGAACGCATGTCGCGCCATTCTTCCGAAGCTTCGAGTGAACGCCGTGAACAAGTGTGCACCCTCGTCACCCAAATATAACAGAAATACCATGGCACTTCATCAACGTTGTTCAGAAGTTCGATATCTTGGACCTCACCAATGACAGCTTGAAAGGGCGGGAGGAGACTTACCGTCTCCTGAGTCCGTGGCAACCGAACGATGATGCGGCACTGTGTGCATATAGAAGTGCATGCGTACAGGTATCATACTTCATGCTGCGTGACGGGATCTTTGGCGTGATTTGGTGGTGCCTGGCCTGCATGCTTCACTAGGCAGATCGAACAAGGCAGAGACGAAACGATCAAACGCATCAGACTGTGATTGCTTGAGGGATATTGATATGAAGTTAATTTTTCAACTCAAACGCCTGACTTGAAGCAGTGTGTTCGGCTATGCCTCTAAACCATCCGTCTTAGCTCGGTGCTGGAGAGATAGGCATACGGGCGGGAGTGACTTGTAAGCGTCGCTGGAAGCGATCGAAATCCTGCCAGCATCCTCAAACCATCTGGCAGTACTCATCATTTGAAACATGCAATTAACCACGTGTGAGTGAACTTACAAGCTTCATGCAATGTGGTCGTTAAACAGGGGCTGCTGTTGCTGCGAGCGCGGTGACAGTCATGTGATGCGGCAAGCCTCTCAAGACAGAGATCGGTTGACCACATGATCAACGATACTTGACAGCAGAAGGTGTTGGAAGGTATTCTGATCATCAAACAGCGCGGTACTCGTTGCGTGGGGAACCGCTTTTGGTCCGAGCGCTCGATTACGACCTGTGCCCACTTTCAATCGACATTGTGCCCAGGCTGAACCCACGATGCTTTCATCGAAGACGCGTATCCACAGCTTTCAACTTTTCGTTTTATGCAAGACGTCTTTTCGTCGCAGTGCTGATTTCCCTCATCACATCGTAGAAGCAACAGGAATAATAACCGTCCTCATCAGGTTGCAGGCAAATTGCATGGCTCGACCATGGCCATCGTAATTTCACAAGGATTTGACGACCTGAACCATCGACACACCCGGTCCTCACGCGACAATTCAGCCTCGTAAGACATTAACACACTTCATATACTTTGACAGGGACGGCTTATTCTTGACGAAAGTGTGTGCCGATGGCTCGCTTCGTCATCTCTTCGTGGGCTGTGGTCGAGTCATGCCATTTGCCGGCAACGTCCGTGTGGACGAAATGTCAAAGGTGCGTGTGTCCTCGAGGGATTGGGTCCGTGCCGCATGCTACTCGCTTGCGGGCCTGGGACAGAAAGCCGTCGCAAAGCCGCGGTCGCTTGAGCAGCGCTTTCCGCAGTGTCACGCTGCTGCTGCTGCTGCAGTAGGCTGATCTGAGCTGCGAGGTTGTTCATTGTTATAGGGGAAAAAAAAATTGGGACGCGCGACGATGCGGCGCGTTATCAACGGGCCTGCTGAGTACTCACAAGGAGTGCAGGCGCCTGTGTTGAACACCACGATATACCATACTGCGCATGGATCAAGGAATCTTTCGAATCCGCACAGTTGCATGATAAGCTTCACGCATGAGGGACACATTTGTGTCAAGCGATACATGCGCTTCGCCTGCGCATGCTGAGGCATAAAGTGCGAGCCAAAGCGAGATTTGAACAAGCGTCATTGTTAGGAACTTACTTACTGTGTACTGAAAATCTGATAAGGCTCCAGAAACCAGCACTCAAGGCAGTCAGAACATATTTGCTGTCTTGTCTGGATGGACGCGTGGCCCTCAGTTTCTCAATCTAATTGGGCGTACGCTACGTAGAAGGCGACAGTGTCGCGGCCCTAGGGCCAGCCAACGCGCACACTTCAGGCGAACAGCCTGCGCCAATCACAACTCCTGCAGTATCCAGCACCTGTGACCCAATTGTCGTTAACAGCCAGGATGTTCTCCATGTTATTGTCGATATGTGTCCGAACGTTGGCGATGTCAAACGGATGCAGCTGCACGCGACGTTGCAGATATTCTAAATGGCAAGACGGCGCGATAACACTGTGACTGTGCCTTAGATAGGCGAGAGATGCCAACATCATTCTGGCTTCCGCTCCGGACTGCAAGCACATGCATAAAAACGTCCCACAACTCTAGTCTATCACCACTCTCTGATCAGCTAACAAATAAGCTTCGCACATCCAGGCTCAGACTGACATCACTTTTCGCTAGCCCCAACACACCGCTCCCAGCGTACGCTCCCAGGTGCGCTGACCCATGCTTGTGATAACTGCTGCTAACAACCACGTATTGTTCTATATGCTACCGTGCGTGTCGCGTGCTCCGCTGCGCTCAGCAAGGTGACAGCGAAGCAGGTGCTGTCACGGAGCGCAGCGGGGACAGCGGAAACCTGAACCATCATCATTGAATGTTTTCTCGGCATCGTAGTGTTGGTTCTGCTAGGTTGCATGTCGCGTGCTCCACTGCGCTCAGCAAGGTGCCAGCGAAGCGATTGCTCTGGTGCTATCACCTGGTGGAGCGCAGCCGGGACAACGAAACGTGAACCATGATTAACGTTTGCATCAGCAGCGTATAGGCGAAGGCGCTATCAAGAAGGAATGCTTGAATTATAGTTTGCTTGGGTTATGCTTGGGTTATATAGTACCCGTGACGGAACACAAGATACCTTGGTATCATGTGTCAATGCCTCAGTCCGATAGCTGAATAGGTTGTTGCAGGGTTTGCAAGAGACCATTCACCCCAGATTACTCAGTGTTTTCACGTGCAATATTGCATATGCACAGATTCCAAAAGGATTGGTTCTGAGAGTCTGCATCGGTGTCATATTTCGAGACAGGACGTTTTTTGGTTGCCAATCTTTGCCGAAACCTCCGCTTTCGTCGCTTTCATCGAGCACTCCTGTCAGGGTGCATATGCATAGTGGCGTTCCACGACATCCGCCACCGACGGTTGTGGTGCATTCAACCTGGCGTGTCACGGCAGCTGGTGCGCGGACATCGCAGCATGCAGGAAAGCCAGCATCATTTGCGAACAGGTTCATGAACAGTGCAAGCAACCACGTCCGATCGTGCACACATCGTTGAACAGCAAGTCCCTGTTCCTGTTCGTTCCCTTTTGCGGTCGAACTGCATACATCGCACACATCACTTCGATATGTGCGTCGAGGACCAAATTCACTTCGATCATTCCGAGACTCAATGACTGCAAGCACAAAGGTTGATGATCCAATGGACGTCACCGGCAACACAGTACAAGGTTTCCGGATATGTCTAACCCAATGCATTGTACTACGCAATCGCTTCACAAGGTGTTAACTTTGGGTCTAGTCTCACAAGCCCTCTTACGCACACGCGAGCTCCAAGCATGAATGGAGAGGATGTTTTGGGAGGTCACTCAGTATGTGTGGTCCAAAACCACACAGTCCGTGTGAGCACCCAGCCCACAGGGATGCCTTGCATCGTGCGCAGAAAGGACATCCAACAAATCGGAATGAAGCGACCGTATAAATTCACGCCCTTTTCGCTTTCTAGGGTGTCGTATCGCAACTGAATCCTGAACTGAATTGCTGTTGAACATCATCTCAGTCCTAAGGACCCAAGGATATATTCTGGTTCAACATCACAGGACAGCCAGTGTTATGCTGAAAGGGACATCCTATATTCGCTAGCCTGGCTACCCGGTAGACATACTTTGAGGGCTTTGTCCGGACCATGAGTCGGGAGCTCAGCTGCGCCCTTTGCAAGGGCAATGCGCGCATGTACTACAACTCTCTCTCGCGCATTGCTGTGCGTGTTGGACGCAACTTCTAGCCGGGATGTGATGAGCCGGCAGAGGGCCCGGTTGAGGTCTGACTTGCTTCGTTGTTTGTTTGTGTCGCTGTGTGCTTTGTCTTCCTTTTTCTTTTCTTTTGTTCGTCTTTCGGTAGCCTTTCCTAGATTTGCCGGCTATGTCGCTTGTAACACTTTGAGGGCCCTTTTGCTGTCAACGTCTTTTCCGGCTACCACTCATTCTCCAAGTGGGCGTACCACGGAACATGGTCACAAAGCGCAGGCAACATGTTGGACTGTTCAGTTTGAAATTTACTCATCCATCCTCTTGGACCAATCAGGTTACCTGCCTGGACGGAGTACGCCAAACACAGCACCCCAAACGCACCAAAGCAATGCGGTGGAATGTGTTGGCACGAAAGTTCCACATCCATAGGCTGCTTATGCTATAAATTTTGTTGATCAACAAGGCAGTGCCAGATTGTAGTTACACTTCAAAAATCTACAGCACTGTACAGCGTTGTACAGTTGCCATTTCGTCAAAATGAAATGAAAATAAAAAGATCCAAAGAACTCCTTTCAGCTCTCAGCACGGTCAAGCATGTGGCACATGGCTCATCAGGGCCGGCAAATGCTAATGACGCAGGAATCTGGATAAAGAATCAGGAGTCTGTTTTGCTGCTGAGCACCGACTTCATCTTCTCCTCACGAGTGCTCCAAGCCTCAAACTGTCGCTTAAATAGGGTTTCCATGTTCTCCTCGAGCTGGGATGTCATCTTGCTCAACAGGATCTCCTGCACAAGCTGACAGGAAGGTCGCCCAAATGGGACCCACCGTGAATGAAGATGAACTTGAGACAGACAATGAATGTGGCACTGCGCAGAGCGCTGTGTTGAACCATAACGACTGAACCAGCGCCGTTATGTTCGACAGATGCAGCGAAGCTGTCATCCCAATATTGGGATGAGCATGCTGAGCATGCAAATAAACAACACACAGCACACACAGCACGCATGGTCTTGGCTCATGTACACTGTGATATTGCAAGCGCTGGAACGTGTGAGCTGTGCAAACTGGCAATCGTCTTGCATGAAACACTCGCACGACAGCTTCATCACGCTCTGCAAGCTGTGCTTCCAGGGTTTCCACAACTCCTCTCAAAGTGATCTCAGGCTTTGCTTGCTAGGGGTTTGATTGTTCCCATGTCACGTAGCAAGCAGCATTCGCCATGGAAGGCTAAGGGTCCGTACGTTATACTGAGCCACGAACGCTTCGGCCGCCACCTCGGACACGGCATTGCCCACCGACGACATCGAACTCGTCCTTAGTCCTCCGGTGGCAGAGTTGGGGCTGCGGTGTGACGGAGATTCTCCTGTAGGATCCAGTCCAAAGGCGGGAGCTCCTCTTCGGACAACCTGCAACTCGTCCCGTTCATTGCCCATCAACGGTTGCCGCGCGCCAGGTCCCAAATTGATCCGAGTTGCCATCTCCCTCAGCTTCAGCGCCGCGACCTCGAGCGCGTCACCGAGCATTGCCATGTCGTCTGCGCTGCCGGGCGTGGGTGACGAGCCCATCAGCTGCGCGAGCGCATCGATCGACGCATTGAGCTGTGCCACAGCTGCTCGTGAGTCATTATGTGTCAGTTGACTCTGCAGGCGCGTCTGAGTCGGGACAGCAGTGGGGGCGGTTGGCGGGCGCAGGGGCGACCCTGCGTGTTCCTTATTTGAATTCCAGGGAGAGTCCTTGGATGAGGGGAAGGGCGCCACAGCGCCGCTGTCAACAGGACGCATCGTATGTGGATGGGCAGCCTCACGAACTGGAGAACCCCCTTCCAAACCCTGATCAGCAGGTTGAGAGCCGTTTGGCTGAGGTGAGGGCCCTGTGCGTGTCACACTGCGGGCGCTGCTGGGCGTGCGTATGCCGAGCGCAGACCTCGACAGGTCGGCGGTCGACGTTGGCCCTGCTGCCATGCCGTTCATTGCGTCATGCAGCCCGGCATGCCTGTGAATGCTGCTTATTGTGGCTTTCGAAGGGGACGTTTGCCCGGACGACGGCACCGGTGACGTGCAGCCCGGTATACGGGACGGGCCCTGTGTGTTCGACGGAGTCTCCGCCGTCGCTGCTGGCAAGTCGCTTACTGACGCTCTCGAGTCGTCCGGAGACGGCCAGCTGGCGCCTCGCGTTGATGACTCACGGGCGCCTGTCAGCGGCATGGTAGACAAGTGATCCGAGGGTGTCGCACTACCGGCGGAGGCCGGGCGCTCCCCCCCGTGTGACGCCTTGCGTGCTAGATACGCGCGGATCTTTGAGAGCTTGCTTGGGGGGGGGGATACGTCGAACGCACTCGGGCGCGCCTGGGGCACAGCGCCGTGGTCTTTTCGTGCGGGGCTCGGCCTCGCAGGCGACATGGATGCAGGCCGCACAAACGGTGGCAGCATGGGCATGAGCTTTCCCATCCAGCCAGGGTCCTTGTCAGGAGAGCTTTGACCAGGGTCGTCGGCACCGCATGGGCCGGCCCCCCTAGCCCCCTGATCGTAGCTCAAGCGCCTTTGCGCGGTGGACCCCGCGTCTGCGCCATCCTGCAGGGGACCGCTGGCGTACAGGAGAGTGATGTCGTTGACGTCGATGACGATGCCATCCGCGACTGACGGGGAGCGCGTGAGCGTTCTCCGGACCGAGGACAGGTGAGCCCGCAGGGAGGAGGATCGGGGCCGGGGTGCGTCTTTCGTCGGCTCCCGAGCGCGGGGGACGTGTGTCTGTCCACCTTTACCGTCGGCCTGCTTGTAGATGGCCCCGGTGAATAAACCCTGCGCGATTTGCGTCGGCGGATCGTTTGCGGCCTCGCCTCCATGGCTGGCCCAGGGCCGCTCACCCCATGGCCTCTCTGTTATGGACACCTCCCCCGGCGCCGAAGCCGTCCGCGCGGCAGCGATTCCCGCACCTGAGGCAGGATTGTGGAGTGACTGGGCCGCCGTCATGGGGGGCGAGCCTGCCAGGAGCTCGATTGGGGAGCCATGCAGTGTACGGCCGTCGCGGAGTGAGGTTGCCGCTGTGTTGATGCCGAGCGATGACTGGTTCTGGCTTGCTGTCAAAGCGTTGTCGCCGTGTGATGATGACTCAGGTGCACGGTCACTTGGATGCAGCATTATCTGATCTGCCCCCGGAACAGGTGAGTTGGCGCTCCCATAGAGGACTGTGCTATCCATGAGCCATGGTGCCTGCAGGAGGAGCAGGTGAAGTGAGAGCGGGTTGGGTGAGCGTTACTACCATATCGCCGTTAAGTACTCAAACTCGCTACTAATTAATCTCTGCATAAAGCCCGCAAACCATTCAACTTTAGGTGCATTGAAGTAAATCATTCAACTGTCGGTATATTACATTAGGAGGATTTCTCCATATCTGCCCCAAACATCGATGGTTTTGTACGCAGCTTTCTTGAGATTGGGACAGAAACGGTATGCAATGTTTCTATGCGGGGTGGCAACCATTTCTGTGCTCACCGTTTGCAAGAATCGTCGATGCAGGAATGCCATCTCGGAACACAGCCCTCACAGCATTGCATGATCTGGAGGCAAACTACGCTACCAGCAACTTGTTGGAAAATCTGTCGATGTTCGTGGGCTCTCTAGACTGTCTATCTACTACTGAGCTGAGCGCCTCCTGAATGCCGGAATTCCGAAGTTCGTGTGTGAGGCGAGTCGCTCGTGAAGGCACTCACAAAGGCTCTTGGGATGTTCATAGGTCTCTAGCTTATCCACTACATTGTGGACTAGAGAACTGTATATAAGTTGATGGTCCGCAGTGACATGCTCAACTTGAATTGTAACGTCAAACTCGTCTGTGCGTCGCTACCGCCGGTAATGTGAATGCATTGTGTGTATGCCATTCTGCAGCACAACTCTGGTCCTTCTTGTCTCGTTCCTGGCAATTACTACACATGGTGCACCTGGTGACTGCTTGTGTTCGTTTGCATGTTTAAAAGTGCTGTTCCCGTCAGTTTGGTGCTGCAGAGCTTCGCGTATTGTATACGGTGTGTAAATTGCCCTGCTGAAGTGTGCGCTCAACCCGGTGTTGTGCGCAGAGGTACTCTGGGCTGAGAGTTGAGCAGCCACGGAAACCCGGATGTCAATGTTCGCATCACCTGGGCACATGTCTGCAAGTCCACTCGTGCACACTCGACGCTTGGGCATACATTAGCGTGAACTGTGTGTGGTGCACTATGCCCTCCCACAGCCTCATTGTTAACGAAGCCATGCAACCAAGACACAGCATACTCACCAACTATGTACTATTCGACGCACATAGAGCTTTTCAATCTGAGCCGTGCCGCTCTGCTGTCGCTCATTCCACACAGTTGATATGATCACTTGGTTAGCTGTGTGCTCAACTGTGTTCTCGAGCACACAGCCCGAGTGTCGGATAGACGGTACAGTGAATACCTCACAGGTAATTTGCAACTTGTCAACTCAGAAACTCCAGCGAGAGTGCTGGTATATGGGCACTGAAACTGCAATAACCAGCCAGATGAGCGCATGCACTCAAGAAACGCATTGCTCTGGCGAGAAATTCAACATACCTTGTGGACGCTACCACCTGGACCTGAGCTCTCAGCAGACAGGGCGGTGGGGGGACTGTAGATGTCATTGGCGTGCCATCCCACATTGCCTTCCGTAGCAGGCTTGCTCTCTGGCGTGCTGTCAAACCGCGGGTTGACTGTCATGGACGTGAACGGCACAGCGCTGGGTGACGGCTGCACGGCTGCCTGAGGTGCAGGCGTTGCAACATACCATCTGCTCGCCGCTGTTGTGCCCTGTGGAACGCATAGCATACGGTCACAATACAAACAAATGGGCGAGCTTTTTGAGAGCGTGACAGCATGATTGGATATCTTCCCTATAAGCATCTGAAAAGTCAGCATATTTTCTCTAAGTAGACTTCGCAGCGAGTCCAAAAGTGTGACCGTGACCGCCGGTTTGTTGGTGCCGTTCCAATAGTTGCAGGGAAGTTGCATGCCCGGAGGGAGCTGTTTTCGATGGCTGGAAAGCAACGTGAGAGGATTGCAAAACTCAGCACATCGAATGATGCTGATGATGTATCGTTTTACGATACTAGCGCATCCACATGGCCATTTGCATTTCCAAGTGCTCCTTGGGAATCAGTGCTCCCGTTCCCATCACTTGAGGCAAGCAGAAGCACAAAGCTGATGGCAGTGCATGACCATGATGTTGACGTCTTCCCATTCTCTATGTGATGTAATGATGTCGTATGCAGGGGCCACGCTGTTATCTACCTGCACCTGGAGTTTTGGGTTGTGCAAGCAGCTGAGCGTCTTGGGCAGGCTTGCCTGTTTCTGACCGCTGACGTTCAATGATCTGTTGATGTTGATCTGTTGCAAAAGTGTGTGTTATCGTTGTTGCTAACCCTGTGCTGTCTTGTTACTCTTGTCCAAGTGATGTGAAGAAATGATGCATATGGGACGCGGCATGGTTCGTTCAGGATACAGTTCAGGATCTGATTCATTTGACCGCATCGCACGCTGAGAAGGTGGTCCAGGGTTATGGAAGGGCCTTGCGCGAGGGCCTCTACAGCAAGGCATGTGCACGAGTCAGCGGGCAACCAGACACACACCGGCGTCTGTGCGTTGAACTCATCAGGCCACGTCAGACTGCTGATGGGCGACAGCGCATGAGGGGGGGGGCGGCCTGATGGTGGGCCAGGGGCGCTGCCGATGGCCCTGTCAGTGGTGCTGACTGGTGCTGCGTCACTCTGAGTCACAGCCGCCTGTCGCGCCTTGGGCGCCTGGTCGGTCAGAAGGGTACTGAGGGCAGCATCCGGCAGCTGTGCCTCTACGACGCTGCTCTCCGTTGATAAGGGGGGCAGCGCTGTGGAGTTGCCATTTGAGCGGCGCTCGCCGCCTCGCTCCTTCATCGCCTGCAAGTGCGCTCTCCAGGTGGGGCAGTGCACCGAAAAACAGCCTATCTAGCAGAAAAAACTCCCAAGTTGAGCTGGAAGCTGCCCATGTCTGCGTGGATGCGGTGGTGTCGTAAACAGATACATAAACACATGACATAGATAAGAGCAGGACCTGGAAGGCGCAGGCCGATAACATACAAGCACGCACGTTCAAACAGAACAGCTCTTTGAACTGCAGCGGTCGGGACAGGCAAGCCTGCCTTACACGCGTTGCCGCTCGCACGAGCCAAAACTCCAAGAAAGCGCGGCTTTGCCTCCGAGGCGAAGCTGGCAACTGTGAATATGACGAAGCAGTCATTAAGAAATTCCAATCCCAGGAACGACCCCAGGATGCATGTTCTCAGGCATGGTCAACCCTATACGCTGACGGCGCAGCACGTTGCTTCAATCCGTCTAGATTGCACACCTGCAACTTATTCTGGAGGGAGTCCAGCTGCGTCAGCTGCTCATCTTTCCTGCAAAAGCTCTGACTCAGTCATTCCCCGGTCCTATCTCTTGTGAAGCACTAAGAAGGAATGGCATCCCTGTGCAATCTGTACCAGGCAACCCTGTGCAATGCAATTCAAGGATGACATCCAGCAGCTTTTTCTCTGGTGTGCGCTCAGTTTGGGAAGGGAACAGACTCAGTCGAGCTGTGTAATCATGCAAGCTGCTGCATGACGGCATAAACGACTCCAAACAAGCCACAGGATAACGCTGGGGTGCCCGCCAAGACATCAGTGAATCAGGCGCCCTGCCTGCCTTGGCTGATGCCGTTGTCTACATAAAACAATCAGCATCCATCTCTCCGAGATGAGTGCATTCTCCAATGAGTTTCAGAGTACGCTTCACGCTTCAGCGGCATATGACAATCGCGCACACACAGCGTCGCGAACTATTTCTGCCTCAAAATGAACACAGAACATGCAATTCTTCGAAAGAATGCTTGGACTTGCCAATGTCCATGTGGAAGCGGTAGTCTTGTAAAAATAACATCATCAACACATCACATCGATAACGCCAGGAAGTAGTCACCAGACAACCAAGCAGTCACGTTCGGAACACACAGCTCGTTGAACTTCGGCAGTCGGGACCGGCAAGCCTATCATACATCATTACATCACATAGACAATGGCAGGAAATAGACAACAAGAGACAACGACAGCACATTCGAAGTGATACAGCTCATTGAACGTCAGCGGTCGGAACAAGCAAGCCTGTCACAAACGCGCGGCCGCTGGCCCGAGCTAAAACTTGAGAGAGCGACGGTACATGATGATAGCATTGCCCACACATAAGCCGATGCTGAGTTCCCATAGCGCATTGGTGACAAATCTATCATACATCATCATCATTGCAAAACATACCAGGTCTGCAGTCCTCGGTCCCTTGCAAAGGGAGCTCCCAAGCCCCCAGCCAGATCTTCAGCAGCCTGTGGCTGCCGCGCAGCCAGCGATTGCTGCTTGAGGCGGAACAGGCTGGAGTGTGAAGGTAACTTTGAGGTGATGATCGAGTCCATGGGCCCTGCGGGAGCATCGAGGCTGTCCGCGTCGCTGTCCAGCTGGTTAAAGTGCTGGCGTGCGATTGAACGCGTCGCGGGCGACACCGCGAGCCCTGGCGGGCCCGTCGGGGGCCCTGCGCCTTGGCTGGGGCTGTCAGGAAATAGCAGATCCGGGTTTTGGGGATCCACGACTTCGACATCCCGGACGTTGAAGTCTGCATCGTGTGTGGACGACTGATCGGAGTAATATACAATGTCGTCGTCGCGGTTCAGCCCTGAGGCCCACGGTGCAGAGGTGTCCTCGGCGCTTGTGCGGGTGGGGGGCGGCGGCACGCCCATCGCATCAGGCTCCGAGTACTCCGCAGCTGTGTAATCTCCGTGGCCCATGTACGCCTGCATGGTGATGATGCTACGTTTGTACAACGCTACCGCATCCACATGGGCGTCGGCAACCCCAAGTACTACTTGAGCTTCAGTGCTACCATGACCATGATCTGAGGCAAGCATACCTGGATCAGCCTTACCACAGCCTGACTTGGCAAAGCGGATGCTACCAATTCAGCATTCAAATACCCGCATGCGTATACGTGACATAGACACATACTTTATCAAGGCACTTTCCTATTGGTCATTGGCCTGACACTGTGCATGGCATTGCACAGATCGTCGCATTCACGAGATAGCGGATGCAGTGCATTGCCAGACCCCGTCAATTGTCGGGTCCAGATGCCCGAAGATGCATGAATTTTCAGGACGACAATGGGGGTCGAAACTCATTCTGGCAAAGCACTGCGCGGACGACCCAGGACGGCCAGCGATCCTTGCCTGCGATCTGACGCATACACAATCGAGGGCCACACCATCCCCACAATGACACAGCTATTATATTCCTGCGCCGAGGTACCTGGGGCCACAAACTTTCGGTCATGATAGTCTCTATGTCAGATGGAAGAGATTCCTCGTTCAACAGTGCGCTCACAATACTGAGATGCCAGCTGAATTGTGAGAAAGATTTGCATAAAAATGAAGGCAAAATGAAGGCTGCATTTGTCGAACATGATGGCCCTAATTCACTTGTTAAGGTTGAAGAAGGATGGAAGACAGCTCACAGGTGCAAAAGCAGAGCGACAAGCAGCTCACCTGAACCTCTGAAGAGCCAACAACCCAGCCTGTATTGCCGGTGCCCTGGTCGGTTTGCACCAGCCAGGCAGCATCACACTCAAGCTCCGCAGTCGGCTCGCCCACTTTGCCTTTGTCGCGCGCCCAGTTGGGCAGCTTGTGTGCCGCAACGACTGCCAACCCCCGGCGAGCCGCGCGGACAGGAGTTATATCAAAGCTGCTGTCGCTTGACATGTCCGTCGGGACGCCTGTTGAAGACACTGCAACCACGCATCCAAGATCATGTACATCTTCGTTATCATTCACATTCTGCCCTCGGAGTTGCCAGTGTTCAAATGGATGCAGTGATGTATGTTCTGATAGATTATTACGTCACATAGATAAGCACGAATTAGACGGCTCAGACCAAAAGCAACCAAGTATTCATTCTGTAACATTATCCTTTATCAAGCCTTGCTCTCATTGACTGCCAGGCCCTTATGATGGCACACAGTTTTATCACTATACCATCGACATGTACATTGACAGCTCCAAAGTCAATCCTCCGCCCTGGTAAAGTGCATCAACTCGCAACACTCTCTTCCAACTCACTAGTCCCCAGGAAGGCGCACACACACAACACAGCCGTGCCAGAGCGTGAATCAGAGACCGGTGTTGGAATACTACGACCGAAGAAGTTCCGACAATCTCGTCATACAACTTCACCCATAGTACACAAGCCTTTCTTGGACCAACTGCCACAGCTGTCGCATCTTCAAGAGATGCGGCAAAGCAGAGACCCCATTGCGTCGCCAGAATGGGTGTCACCGCCCATTTCTATTCCTCAACATTTATGTATTTTCAGGCATCTGGACCCGAAAAATAACAGTGTCTGGCGAAACACCAAGCATCGCGATTCGTTCCATCACTCGGTAGGATGTCGCTAAGGCGGCGATTTAGTGAAATATGCCCAGTGCGCTTGCAAGTGTGGCACACCTTGGAGTGACTCCTGGGGGTTTGCGTTGTAGCGGCTGGGTTTGCCCACTGTGGGGCTTGAGATGAGCTGCACAGGCTCCTCCGAGGGCCTCTGCTGCCCCGAAGCTCTCTGCTGCATGAGTGGTGCATCGGCTTGAGAGCGCTCTGGGAGCCCTTCTCCGTGGTGCGCGCCCTGCACAGCAGCAGCACCGTTCCTTTCACCATGGCAAGTACTCTTCCCCACCGCAGCACTCTGCTGACTAAGGTGTTGGCTCTATGCAACAGCAGCGCGATTTCTTTCACCTTGGTGCCATGCAAGCCTTCTGTATCGTCCTGAGCACCACACAGGTGATGCGCTATGATGATGATCAATCTTTTCACAACATCATCGCATCCACATGGCAACTCCAATAGCTACTTGGAAATTTATGTACTCGATTAACTATGGTGTATGCTCTGTACGACAGCAGCAATGTTTCTTTTCAAAATTGCGGCAGGGGCTTCCCATGAAGGGCTCGATATATTTCGTTTGGCTCTGCTGCAAGGCAACATAGCAAGGAAGTTGCGTGAGGAAGATGAGAGACCACGTTTGCAGGGTCAACCACTCCAGAAAGCCGCCTGCTGGATTGGGAGCAGGGACGTTGTACTCTTCTTGGCCTGCAGGCAGCAGAGCTGTGCGGCCAACTTGCCTGGAGACCCCCTTAAAGACTGCATAGCTATGTGGAGCGTGTCAAGGCACGCGGTGCATCAGGGGGCGCGGCCTTCTTGTGCGAAAGCAACCCTCGAGCTTTGACCTGGCTACATGCCCTGATTATCTCGAGATAGCGCGTGCTTGGAAGCATGAAAAGTAACCCAGACAAGGGTATGCATCCCTCAAGAGTCGCATGTCGCATTTGAAGAGTGGCCCGCTCAAATAGCCTCAAAGGAGGCGGGGGGGGTTATTCTAGTATTTGCTATCAAAGAAACGAGCAAGCTCTAGCTTAACAGGGCCTGAAACGAATCAGCACAGCGCATGTAACCGGCTGCAGCGGGGTGAGAACGCACCAAGGCATTGCCGCGACATACGGTGGCGATGCGGATGGGCAACCCCCACATGCAGATGCATGAGTCACCGGCGACGGTGATCAGTCGGCCGCTCTCGCGATGCAGTAAGCTGCTGGTCACGACGTCCCCGTGCCCGTGTGCCTGCGCCAAGACGTCCCCCCGCTGATAGTCCAGCAACCTGAACGCAGCCCACTCAATCACTTCTTGTAGAATGGGCGGGTGTGTTTTACAGACGACACTACATCCGGCATTTGGGTCGTCACAATTGCACGGTGCGGCAACCACTGTCGCTGCACATCCTCTACAATGTCTACGCCTGCTTGGCAATTGTTTGTGTTTGTCGTGTTATTCTTTCCTTCGATTTTGGGTCATCATCGGAGCTCTTAATGCACCCAGCCTGGCGCATCGCATGACAACGAAGCTGCTTCTGCTGCTGGTGATGAGGATGATGCACCTTCTCGGTGCATCATCATCGTCAAGTTCAACTCCACCGCGACACGGACAATGAGCAACTTAAGCAAAGAGTTTCTTACTTATTATACTAGTGACCTGGATAAAACCGGCTAACCAGTGAGTTTCCTTCAGTTCATTTACAGCAAGTAGTGCTTGAACTTGCCGATGTCCATGCGGATGCAGTAGTGTTGTGTGAAGACACACACCGTAGTCTAGACAACAATTGCGCAGACACTTGACGCAACGTAGGTGTTCTTGATTCGTTTTTTCCTATCTGATTGTTGAGGCTGCTATAGGGACAACTTTAAATACAACGATGATGAAAGTGCACAATCAACGATGATGAAAAAGTGCTTGTCAAGAGTACATGCAATGAAACACAAAGTGCTTCTTGGGAATCACATCAACAAACCAATAGCTCGAGCTCCATGAGCACACCACCTAGCACATGCTGGCAATGCGATCACACCTCATGGTGCCTACTTGTGCCTAGTCACACGACCTGACGAGGCATGACAAGGCACGCAGTCATGCATTCATCTAGTCAATCGTCATTCAGCCCTACATGCGTGGGGACGGAAAGTGATGTGTCACAATGGGGTTCGACCCCATGTCTGCCCCAAAAGATCATGAATTGTTAGGCATCGCGACTCGCAGATTACAGGGGCGGAACGCTGGGCGCAAACCTGACGGAACCATCCTGGTGGCTGCAGACTGCGATGTCGCCTGGAAGAGCCTCGATCTTGACGACGTCGGACTTGCTGGGGAGTGCGAGCGAGCGCAAGGGGCGCCCTGTAGCAATGTCCCACACCCGCAGCATCTTGTCCTGGCCCACTGTCATTGCGGCCGGCTGCTGTGCGCCCATGGTCAGCGTGACATCGTACAGGGTTCCCCGGGCCACTGTCTCCCGTGAATACGCAACGTATTCGCCGTCTACTGCGCTTCTGCACAAGCAGGCTGAGCTATTACAAGCATGGTTCGCTCGCCACGCATGTAAGAACACGTGCGACGAGGTTGTGCGGCGACATACCAAGTCGTTCTTGGAGTTGCCAATGTCTATGTGGATGCGGTAAAATGCGGTGTTGTAAAAAGAAACACCACTTTCAAACCAAACCTGCACCTGTACTGTATTGGAGTCTTGCATTTGACTTTCGCAAACACGCCGCAGCGCTTGGCAGAGTTACTGCCAGTGCGGGTTGCAGTAGCACCCGTCAGTGATTTCAGCAAGATGGGGGATGTGTTTCGGAGACAAGGTGGGCTCTGCACCACTTGCAACGCAATGCCATCTCTCGTTGAGATGTGCAGTCTCTGTCATGCAAAAGCAGATTAGGGGGGCTGCTTCTTGGAGCTGCCATATCCATGCGGACGCGGCTGGTGTTGACAAACATTCATCATCATTACACCACACGAGGAGGTAGATCCATCATAGCTCAGAGCCGAAGTACATCAAATCCACGCATTGGGAACAGTTCTTGTCAACCGCTGCAATCACAGAACCTCGTATCATCAGTGTGATTTCCATTTCCACATTTCCACGTGTTGCGGATGTCGTTTAGCAGTGTAGGAGCAACGCGAGTACTGACAAGGGCGACGCACCGCATCACTATGGTGCGATCCTGCCCACAACTGATCACACGCTGCCCGCCGTCCGCAAACACGACCGCCGTCACGGCCGCAGAGTGCTCGTGCAACGTCTGCAGCATCGCATATTGCTTCGAGGCATCGTACACGTGGATGAGCGCATCCATGCCCGCCGATGCGAGGAGCTGGCCCCTCCCCTGGCCCTCGGCGCCCGTGACTGTGTAGCACAGGCTCAGCACGGGGCCGTCGTGCGCTTGCTGGCTCACCAGCAGCGTCTGTGCTTCAACTCCAAAGATGTGAATCTCGCCAGCGCTGTCTCCAACTGCGAGGTGCTCGCCATCGCAGCTGAAGGCAAGAGCTCGAGGATATACCTGCAAACGGATCAGCGAGGGTTATTTTTTGCCATCTCCACTTGTCAAAATATGCACCAGACTAAAACACGAAGGAGTTGTACGCCAGCGTACCTTGTAATCTAGGACATAGACCTTGTGTGAGACCAGTGATAGATGACATGTTTCACTCACTAGGACTGTTCTCGTTGCATGTATGAATGTCCTCAACATCTGCATATAACACAGAGGTCGAGCCTGATGCCTAGCACGGAACCCTGTTAACCACGAGCGACATACCAAGGCAAGACAGACAAAGGACTTGCAGCATCAACTGTTGTTCAGTTACTCTACCAAGTAATGGATGCTTCCAAAACAGTGAGTGTGAATGCACTGACGCTATTGCAGGATAATGCGCAAGGCTGCATAGACCTTTCTGTCCTCTGCCGAGTCATCTCGACCACACCAGGGACTGCATCATTGCCAGTAATTGTCGATACCGCTGTACAAAAGCGTAGTTGGCTGCCCATCTCTTGGATTAGCACGCACATAATCAACATTTCTGGTACCAGATATACTCTCTTGTACAGGCTTATGCACCAAAAAACAACGAACCGCACTGCGACAGCTACTGTGATGGCAATGCCCAACTCTTAAGCCGAGGCATGGATGTCACTGATCAGGTGCTCGTGCGCGCTTTCTTTCGATACTTGACATGACTCAGTTCAAAGCCCTGAGACCGTGCGCACATGGCGTGGCATCAAATCAGTACGCAGTAAGGGCGCGAAGGTCCCAGCTCGTGTTCCAACGGAAAACTTGCCCCTGCAACTCAAGGCCATGACGCATACAACATACGAGCAATCACTGGTGTATTGAGTGCAGGGGTGGGGCTCACACCTTGCTCGTGGGGAGGCTAGAGAGCGAAGAGGCAACAGAAGGGAGTGGCAACGGCCTTTCGTTGCCAGCCCATGGGTGCTGAGCTGCGGCGCCGTTCGTGCCGTTTGAGGGGCCATTTGAGATAGGAAGGTGGAGGGTGCCCACCAAGCTCCTACAGTATGAGCTGCCAGCCCAGCTAACCATATCCCGGGCATCTGTTGCTTGTGTCGGCGACGCTTGCGCCTGGGTGGGGGCGAGGTTCCATAAGCAAACGGTGCCGTCGTGAGACGCTGTTGCGAAGAGGGAGGGGGGCACGCGGGAGGGAGGGGGGCCTCCTGCGGCCCCAGTGTCTCCTACTATGTTCCGTGGAGGACTCATAGCAGCTGCCCAGATGCAGCCTTGCTGTGAGAGCATGCTTGCGAGCTTCCCAACCTGCACAGCCACCACTGTACTCTGCAACGGTTGCACTTGGACTTGCCAACGTCCATGTGCATGAGCAGCGTTCGAATGCTTTGACACGAATTGAAGGGAGAAGATACTAGCCTGCGCACTGCTTGCATGTGCATTGAATGGCTATCTACTCTCCTTCAAATCACATTTGGAGTACTTGTGAACCAGCGCAAGACCCAAAGGAAAGGGGAGCAAAGCTTTGGATGCTATGAATGGTGAACCGAATGTTGAATGACTGACCCTCTCACGGACTGGGAAGGTACACTGACGTGCCTAGAGTGCAGACCTGGTAGCTCCAGAACTCCTGAACAGCACTTGAAAGGAATCAGCCTGTAAGAAGGCGTGGATTTGGTACCAAAATGCCGAATTTTAGTATCAAAATGTGTAGATACTGACCTAACAAATGCTACATTTTCGTGCGGCCCCAAGTTGGTCAATGGTGACCTCCAGGTTGCCGCACCTTGCTGGGGTTCCGGATGTCCCACACAAAGACGCTGTGGTCGCCGTAGACGACGGCAATGCAGCTCTCGGAGGAGGAGATGGAGAGGGCGCCGATGTCGGGGAATAGGCCGCCAGAGGGGCGCTTGGTGTCCGGATTGAGACTGCAGATGGCATCGCTGGAGAGGCCGAGCTGCCGGAACGCTGCAGGCTTTGGCAGCGTGCTCCTGAATGCCAGCGTCCGTGCCGAGAAGAGCCGCAGGATGCCGTCATTGCAGCCAGCTGCCACGAGGGAGGGGCTCACCGCTAGAGCAAAGGCACCCCTTGCCTGCGAGCTTGCATTGCCCAGTCACGCAAGATGCCAGGGGTGTGGGAAGATGGTGATAATGATGATATACCAGCAGATGTACCGAACAGAAATTAGTAGTGTTAGACACCTCAATGCCTATTTGGATGACCAGTTCATTGGTCACATACCTTGACGTCCACTTCTTTGTCAAATGCCAGCAGTGTGTCGCGCATGTGCAAGATGAGGCCATCGGTGGTGAGGGTATAGATGCCGTGAGAACCGATACCGCCCTTGCTCACGCCAGCCTTCACATCCACGAACGTGTTGTGCGCATGCTTGCCTAGCTTTGGCGTCCGCTTTTCCAGCAACGCCTGCACACATGGACTACCCCGTAAAGCAGCGCTTCATGTGACATTGTGTGCTTTTGTGATTGAGCTAACAAGCGACTGCTTTTCAGCAGCTGTAGATTTGTACGTGGGTCTGACCCAGCCGGCCATCCTCTTTGATGTTTTCCGCATTCCAACGCTGCGCAAGGCGTGGACACGTCCGTGATTGGGACGTTGCGGACTGCACGAAAAGGACATTTGCATAGGCCGATGCTGGTTCCCGAAGCAATGGTAGGTCATCATCATCAAACCAAGCTGGATTGATGTGATGTACCAGCGCTCTCGTCAGGTGTTGGCTCGCACGAGCAGCTGCGCATTGATGACACACTTGCTCTGTCCCAAAATCTGGCGTTGAATAATCTACATTGTTTCGAACGTGGATACTTTGATTGTTTCTGGCCTGCGCCGTAGTTCTTGCTCTGATCTATGTGGCGTAATGATGATTTTTTGGAGTGATTTCAAAAGCTGAACGATCGCAGCTCAACAAGCACTTGCAAACATGGCACAAGGCATTGAAGTGGTGTACAGGACAGCGACGATTGACAAAGCAAGCTGATGATGAGCACATCTGAAGCATGCGCCTGCACTCAATTCGCCTGAATCTGAGAGCATATATGGCATGGCATATCACAGGGGTGAGTGCTCATTCAAATCTCGTGTGCCCACGCAACGACAACCAAACGTGCTTAAGGCTGGCCAAGGGAGGAAGGTTGCAAGCACACAGGCTGCGAGTTGGCTGCATTTCCTGCAGTGTCCAGTAACAAGTCCCTCAACTTCATCAATTCTTGAAGCACACTGCTCTGCCCATATATGCACACCCACCAGCGCGACTCAGATGGCCACGCACCTTTCCTGGCCGGACGTTCAGCACAATGTCCCAGCAGCTGAAGTGCTGCGAGCCGACCGTGACGATGTGTTTGTTATCGGAGGTGAAGGTGACAGCAAGAAGATCGGCCTGAACGGCATGGCGAGCAAGGAGCTTACCATTGCCCAGATCCCACAGACAGACACATGAGTCATACTTGACACCCACAGAAGCCAGCTGCTTTCCTGCAAGTGGTTTCCGAAGCTGGTGAGATCAAGCCTGTACAGACGCATATGTCCGGTAGCAAAAAAGCTGATGCTCTGTACCTAATTGTGTAGGTGCTCACCCCAAAAATGTGCAGCCGGGCATGCGCTTTTGCACAGCTCTAGTGTGAGATGTGCGGGTCCCTCTGCAATGACGCATGTGTGGTTTGTTGTGAGGCAAGACTGTCTTCAAGAAGAACCCACCTTCTCAGATGTCTTTGGTGGATGCACCATGTCAGACACAACACCATGTACATCTAGAAGAGCTGACACGACATCGTTTCATTGGCGTATTGCAAAGCTCCAGATTCTGGAGGATTCTATTCAACTCATCCTGTCTTGCTGCTGAATAAGGTGCTTTTGCGTTGCCCAGCACTGCATTGATCGTCCCCTGAACAGAGCTGGACTATGAAACAGGAACCATGGCCGCCGCAAGCACTGCGCACTGATGCATCGTGTTACGACATTATTGACTGTACAACTAATTCCCAAGTAGTTCTTGGAGTTGCCATTGTCCATGTGGATTCACAGCCTGTGAGACAGGTGTAGTCAATTAAACGAAAGTATGCTGCGAGAGCTGAGACTGCGGAGCGGTCGAGGCCTTGTGATGTAAAACGATACTTCATCATCACAACACATTAAACAAGAAAAATGTGCATTGAAAGCTCGTCTCCCCCCGACCAGCCCTCATCTTCATCTTCAAATCAGGATAGTCCCTCAACTCGGGAGATTGTCTGCCAAAACAGGGACAGAGAATGAGGCAAGCCCAACCAAAGACACTGTGAAGTATCGTATGGGACCTGGCTGTCTGATTCCATGCCTTTTAAAAAGATGAGAGTAAAATGGGCATTGCACGCATGTGAATTGTTGGAATGCAAAGCGTGGCATGTGAGCGTACCATCGGGCGAAAAGCAGACTGCTCTGATTCCATACTTGTGGCTGCGCAACTGCTTGGGGGCGGCCTCAGGGTCCAGGATGTCCCTGTAGCCATTTCTCCACATAGGTGAGCGAGGAGCGCAATGTAGAAGTCAGTTACTTTATAAGCACTCTAGATGGGAGTTATGCATATTCAGGGAGGTCCTCAAAACTGCTCTCAAACGAGCGATTTTGCGATAATCGAGCCAGCTGTGGCGGCTACCTTTGGTACTCGAGTCTTCTTGAGTGAAAGAACATCAACATCGTATCAGCATATGTCTTCTGCCAAACCTTGGTTCATATTGGTGGCATTTGATTGGTTGACTGCCCAAAAGCCCGAAGGGTCAAGATGCGATCCGCTTGCATCCTTGGTGTTCTATGTTGGGTTGCCATTCAGCTGAGACATGCACCAGCAAGATTGGATGGATGCATTGAGGGAAGTGGATGATTAGCCTACTTGCCGGTCTACGTAGTGCAGCAGATTGTTGCTTGCAGTCATAGCTGTGGCATGCTGGTGAGAAGTCAACGATATGTTGCCACGACTACATCCTTCATCTACGTTGATTACGAGCCAAGAACCCATTCCCGGCATGCAAGATTCCACAGATAGCTCTGTGAATTTCTCTCACATTCGCAAGTTGCGATGGCATACAGCAAGAAGAGATTGGGGGGGCAGGTCCTGGAATGAGGAACCTGTGAGTCATCTTGGGTGATGCTGCCTCCTTCTCACAATACATGGGAGGCAGTGATCTATATTTCCCCACACCATGATCTTATGTATGTAATCGCTTGAAAGGGATGGCGGAGCGCCACTTGGGCATTTGCCATTCAGCATCACTGGGTTGCAAAGGCACACCAAACCATGATTGCCAACACTCCATTCTCGCTCTCCTCCCCCGCGGCCAAGTACTGCCCATCCGGAGAGAACGCAACCGACGTAACCGAGTTACCCGAAGGATTGTGGAAGAACAGCTCCTGCTTGTTAGTTTTGGGGTCATAGCAGACAACTGTGCAGCCTGTGGTGTAAGCCAAAAGACATGGAGCGCCCGAAGATAGGCTAGGCATGAGTTCTCCGCCTTTGACAAGCCGATAACCCGCTCCAAGGTTAAGGATGGAGCCTGCATGCGCTTGGCGGTGAGGTAATGTCAATACCGTGGGCCGTGCATGCGGCAAAAGGAGCGACAAGGTTTGTAATGACAGACGGCCCCAAACGCTCAGCACTGATGAGTGCAATATACACAGTGTCCCGTAATGATTCGTTTGCGGAACGAGCGCGGCATGTGGTCACATGTTGACATGATTTTTGCACGCTGGATAGAAAACTGTAGACAAGCCTGGATGAGTACTATACAACTATCTAGGCACACAGCATTCCCTGACGAACACCGCAACGAAGAGAAAACGAAATACAACGAAAATGCTGAATGCAACATGTATAGAACCACGAGAACGTTAGTGGTAGTGACAATACCTGCTGTTGTTTGACAGCATTCTTCCTGTACATGGCTGTCAACGACGGCAGGCACGGTATGCTGACACCCTAAAGCATCACGAGCAGCTTGTGTTGTTTATGATGAATCGGCGTACGATGGTGGAGGCGCAAAGAAACTCTCGCCTCGCGCAGG
>NW_028323352.1:0-57835 GCF_984573655.1 Nuphar pumila | reverse complement strand
GCGAGCAACACTAACCAGGATCGAGGAACGTGCAACAGGGTTCTGAAGGGCACGCACATAATCCCTCCAAAGCGAATTCCCCGATTTCGCTGCGTGCCCTGACATCGCTGGATAGCAATGTATATAAATGTCAGGCAACCGACAGAACCAAGCCACACGAACCAAAAGACCTCGTTACTCGCATGCGACTGGTTATTACAACACTGCAATTCTGTCGCGGTAGGTGACGAGCGAGCAACACTAACCAGGATCGAGGAACGTGCAACAGGGTTCAGAAGGGCACGCACACAATCCCTCCAAAGCAAATTCCCCGATTTCGCTGCGTGCCCTGACATCACTGGATAGCAATGTATATAATTGTCAGGCAACCGACAGAACCAAGCCACACGAACCAAAAGACCTCGTTACTCGCATGCGACTGCTTGTTACAACACTGCAGTTCTGTCGCGGTAGGTGACGAGCGAGCAATACTGACCGGGAACGAGGAACGTGCAACAGGGTTCTGTAAAGGCACGCACATGATCCCTCCAAAGCGAATTCCCCGATTTCACTGCGTGCCCTGACATCGCTGGATAGCAATGTATATAAATGTCAGGCAACCGACAGAACCAAGCCACACGAACCAAAAGACCTCGTTACTCGCATGCGACTGGTTGTTACAACACTGCATTTCTGTCGCGGTAGGTGACGAGCGGGCAACACTAACCAGGATCGAGGAACGTGCAACAGGGTTCTGAAGGGCACACACATAATCCTTCCAAAGCGAATTCCCCGATTTCGCTGCGTGCCCTGACATCGATGGATAGCAATGTATATAATCGTCAGGCAACCGACAGATACAAGCCACACGAACCAAAAGACCTCGTTACTCGCATGCGACTGATTATAACAACACTGCAGTTCTGTCGCGGTAGGTGACGAGCGAGCAACACTAACCAGGATCGAGGAACGTGCAACAGGGTTCTGAAGGGCACGCACATGATCCCTCCAAAGCGAATTCCCCGATTTTGCTGCGTGCCCTGACATCGCTGGATAGCAATGTATATAAATGTCAGGCAACCGACAGAACCAAGCCACACGAACCAAAAGACCTCGTTACTCGCATGCGACTGGTTATTACAACACTGCAATTCTGTCGCGGTAGGTGACGAGCGAGCAACACTAACCAGGAACGAGGAACGTGCAACAGGGTTCTGTAACGGCACGCACATGATCCCTCCAAAGCGAATTCCCCGATTTCGCTGCGTGCCCTGACATCGCTGGATAGCAATGTATATAAATGTCAGGCAACCGACAGAACCAAGCCACACGAACCAAAGACCTCGTTACTCGCATGCGACTGGTTATTACAACACTGCAATTCTGTCGCGGTAGGTGACGAGCGAGCAACACTAACCAGGAACGAGGAACGTGCAACAGGGTTCTGTAAGGGCACGCACATGATCCCTCCAAAGCGAATTCCCCGATTTCGCTGCGTGCCCTGACATCGCTGGATAGCAATGTATATAAATGTCAGGCAACCGACAGAACCAAGCAGCACGAACCAAAGACCTCGTTACTCGCATGCGACTAGTTATTACAACACTGCAATTCTGTCGCTGTAGGTGACGAGCGAGCAACACTAACCAGGATCGAGGAACGTGCAACAGGGTTCTGAAGGGCACGCACATAATCCCTCCAAAGCGAATTCCCCGATTTCACTGCGTGCCCTGACATCGCTGGATAGCAATGTATATAAATGTCAGGCAACCAACAGAACCAAGCCACACGAACCAAAAGACCTCGTTACTCGCATGCGACTGTTTGTTACAACACTGCAGTTCTGTCGCGGTAGGTGACGAGCGGGCAACACTAACCAGGATCGAGGAACGTGCAACAGGGTTCTGAAGGGCACACACATAATCCTTCCAAAGCGAATTCCCCGATTTCGCTGCGTGCCCTGACATCGCTGGATAGCAATGTATATAATTGTCAGGCAACCGACAGAAACAAGCCACACGAACCAAAAGACCTCGTTACTCGCATGCGACTGGTTATTACAACACTGCAATTCTGTCGCGGTAGGTGACGAGCGAGCAACACTAACCAGGAACGAGGAACGTGCAACAGGGTTCTGTAAGGGCACGCACATGATCCCTCCAAAGCGAATTCCCCGATTTCGCTGCGTGCCCTGACATCGCTGGATAGCAATGTATATAAATGTCAGGCAACCGACAGAACCAAGCAGCACGAACCCAAAGACCTCGTTACTCGCATGCGACTAGTTATTACAACACTGCAATTCTGTCGCGGTAGGTGACGAGCGAGCAACACTAACCAGGATCGAGGAACGTGCAACAGGGTTCTGAAGGGCACGCACATAATCCCTCCAAAGCGAATTCCCCGATTTCGCTGCGTAACCTGACATCGCTGGATAGCAATGTATATAATAACTGTCAGGCAACCGACAGAACCAAGCCACACGAACCAAAAGACCTCGTAACTCGCATGCGACTGGTTATTACAACACTGCAATTCTGTCGCGGTAGGTGACGAGCGAGCAACACTAACCAGGATCGAGGAACGTGCAACAGGGTTCTGAAGGGCACGCACATAATCCCTCCAAAGCGAATTCCCCGATTTCGCTGCGTGCCCTGACATCGCTGGATAGCAATGTATATAAATGTCAGGCAACCGACAGAACCAAGCCACACGAACCAAAAGACCTCGTTACTCGCATGCGACTAGTTATTACAACACTGCAATTCTGTCGCGGTAGGTGACGAGCGAGCAACACTAACCAGGATCGAGGAACGTGCAACAGGGTTCTGAAGGGCACGCGCATAATCCCTCCAAAGCGAATTCTCCGATTTCGCTGCGTAACCTGACATCGCTGGATAGCAATGTATATAATAACTGTCAGGCAACCGACAGAACCAAGCCACACGAACCAAAAGACCTCGTAACTCGCATGCGACTAGTTATTACAACACTGCAATTCTGTCGCGGTAGGTGACGAGCGAGCAACACTAACCAGGATCGAGGAACGTGCAACAGGGTTCTGAAGGGCACGCACATAATCCCTCCAAAGCGAATTCCCCGATTTCGCTGCGTAACCTGACATCGCTGGATAGCAATGTATATAATAACTGTCAGGCAACCGACAGAACCAAGCCACACGAACCAAAAGACCTCGTAACTCGCATGCGACTGGTTATTACAACACTGCAATTCTGTCGCGGTAGGTGACGAGCGAGCAACACTAACCAGGATCGAGGAACGTGCAACAGGGTTCTGAAGGGCACGCACATAATCCCTCCAAAGCGAATTCCCCGATTTCGCTGCGTGCCCTGACATCGCTGGATAGCAATGTATATAAATGTCAGGCAACCGACAGAACCAAGCCACACGAACCAAAAGACCTCGTTACTCGCATGCGACTAGTTATTACAACACTGCAATTCTGTCGCGGTAGGTGACGAGCGAGCAACACTAACCAGGATCGAGGAACGTGCAACAGGGTTCTGAAGGGCACGCGCATAATCCCTCCAAAGCGAATTCCCCGATTTCGCTGCGTGCCCTGACATCGCTGGATAGCAATGTATATAAATGTCAGGCAACCGACAGAACCAAGCCACACGAACCAAAAGACCTCGTTACTCGCATGCGACTGGTTATTACAACACTGCAATTCTGTCGCGGTAGGTGACGAGCGAGCAACACTAACCAGGAACGAGGAACGTGCAACAGGGTTCTGTAAGGGCACGCACATGATCCCTCCAAAGCGAATTCCCCGATTTCGCTGCGTGCCCTGACATCGCTGGATAGCAATGTATATAAATGTCAGGCAACCGACAGAACCAAGCCACACGAACCAAAAGACCTCGTTACTCGCATGCGACTAGTTATTACAACACTGCAATTCTGTCGCGGTAGGTGACGAGCGAGCAACACTAACCAGGATCGAGGAACGTGCAACAGGGTTCTGAAGGGCACGCGCATAATCCCTCCAAAGCGAATTCCCCGATTTCGCTGCGTAACCTGACATCGCTGGATAGCAATGTATATAATAACTGTCAGGCAACCGACAGAACCAAGCCACACGAACCAAAAGACCTCGTAACTCGCATGCGACTGGTTATTACAAACACTGCAATTCTGTCGCGGTAGGTGACGAGCGAGCAACACTAACCAGGATCGAGGAACGTGCAACAGGGTTCTGAAGGGCACGCACATAATCCCTCCAAAGCGAATTCCCGATTTCGCTGCGTGCCCTGACATCGCTGGATAGCAATGTATATAAATGTCAGGCAACCGACAGAACCAAGCCATACGAACCAAAAGACCTCGTTACTCGCATGCGACTAGTTATTACAACACTGCAATTCTGTCGCGGTAGGTGACGAGCGAGCAACACTAACCAGGATCGAGGAACGTGCAACAGGGTTCTGAAGGGCACGCACATAATCCCTCCAAAGCGAATTCCCCGATTTCGCTGCGTGCCCTGACATCGCTGGATAGCAATGTATATAAATGTCAGGCAACCGACAGAACCAAGCCATACGAACCAAAAGACCTCGTTACTCGCATGCGACTAGTTATTACAACACTGCAATTCTGTCGCGGTAGGTGACGAGCGAGCAACACTAACCAGGATCGAGGAACGTGCAACAGGGTTCTGAAGGGCACGCACACAATCCCTCCAAAGCGAATTCCCGATTTCGCTGCGTGCCCTGACATCACTGGATAGCAATGTATATAATTGTCAGGCAACCGACAGAACCAAGCCACACGAATCAAAAGACCTCGTTACTCGCATGCGACTGCTTGTTACAACACTGCAGTTCTGTCGCGGTAGGTGACGAGCGAGCAATACTGACCGGGAACGAGGAACGTGCAACAGGGTTCTGTAAAGGCACGCACATGATCCCTCCAAAGCGAATTCCCCGATTTCGCTGCGTAACCTGACATCGCTGGATAGCAATGTATATAATAACTGTCAGGCAACCGACAGAACCAAGCCACACGAACCAAAAGACCTCGTAACTCGCATGCGACTGGTTATTACAACACTGCAATTCTGTCGCGGTAGGTGACGAGCGAGCAACACTAACCAGGATCGAGGAACGTGCAACAGGGTTCTGAAGGGGACGCACATAATCCCTCCAAAGCGAATTCCCCGATTTCGCTGCGTGCCCTGACATCGCTGGATAGCAATGTATATAAATGTCAGGCAACCGACAGAACCAAGCCACACGAACCAAAAGACCTCGTTACTCGCATGCGACTAGTTATTACAACACTGCAATTCTGTCGCGGTAGGTGACGAGCGAGCAACACTAACCAGGATCGAGGAACGTGCAACAGGGTTCTGAAGGCACGCGCATAATCCCTCCAAAGCGAATTCCCCGATTTCGCTGCGTAACCTGACATCGCTGGATAGCAATGTATATAATAACTGTCAGGCAACCGACAGAACCAAGCCACACGAACCAAAAGACCTCGTAACTCGCATGCGACTAGTTATTACAACACTGCAATTCTGTCGCGGTAGGTGACGAGCGAGCAACACTAACCAGGATCGAGGAACGTGCAACAGGGTTCTGAAGGGCACGCACATAATCCCTCCAAAGCGAATCCCCGATTTCGCTGCGTAACCTGACATCGCTGGATAGCAATGTATATAATAACTGTCAGGCAACCGACAGAACCAAGCCACACGAACCAAAAGACCTCGTAACTCGCATGCGACTGGTTATTACAACACTGCAATTCTGTCGCGGTAGGTGACGAGGCGAGCAACACTAACCAGGATCGAGGAACGTGCAACAGGGTTCTGAAGGGCACGCACATAATCCCTCCAAAGCGAATTCCCCGATTTCGCTGCGTGCCCTGACATCGCTGGATAGCAATGTATATAAATGTCAGGCAACCGACAGAACCAAGCCACACGAACCAAAAGACCTCGTTACTCGCATGCGACTAGTTATTACAACACTGCAATTCTGTCGCGGTAGGTGACGAGCTAGCAACACTAACCAGGATCGAGGAACGTTGCAACAGGGTTCTGAAGGGCACGCGCATAATCCCTCCAAAGCGAATTCCCCGATTTCGCTGCGTAACCTGACATCGCTGGATAGCAATGTATATAATAACTGTCAGGCAACCGACAGAACCAAGCCACACGAACCAAAAGACCTCGTAACTCGCATGCGACTGGTTATTACAACACTGCAATTCTGTCGCGGTAGGTGACGAGCGAGCAACACTAACCAGGATCGAGGAACGTGCAACAGGGTTCTGAAGGGCACGCACATAATCCCTCCAAAGCGAATTCCCCGATTTCGCTGCGTGCCCTGACATCGCTGGATAGCAATGTATATAAATGTCAGGCAACCGACAGAACCAAGCCACACGAACCAAAAGACCTCGTTACTCGCATGCGACTAGTTATTACAACACTGCAATTCTGTCGCGGTAGGTGACGAGCGAGCAACACTAACAGGATCGAGGAACGTGCAACAGGGTTCTGAAGGGCACGCGCATAATCCCTCCAAAGCGAATTCCCCGATTTCGCTGCGTAACCTGACATCGCTGGATAGCAATGTATATAATAACTGTCAGGCAACCGACAGAACCAAGCCACACGAACCAAAAGACCTCGTAACTCGCATGCGACTAGTTATTACAACACTGCAATTCTGTCGCGGTAGGTGACGAGCGAGCAACACTAACCAGGATCGAGGAACGTGCAACAGGGTTCTGAAGGGCACGCACATAATCCCTCCAAAGCGAATTCCCGATTTCGCTGCGTAACCTGACATCGCTGGATAGCAATGTATATAATAACTGTCAGGCAACCGACAGAACCAAGCCACACGAACCAAAAGACCTCGTAACTCGCATGCGACTGGTTATTACAACACTGCAATTCTGTCGCGGTAGGTGACGAGCGAGCAACACTAAACAGGATCGAGGAACGTGCAACAGGGTTCTGAAGGGCACGCACATAATCCCTCCAAAGCGAATTCCCCGATTTCGCTGCGTGCCCTGACATCGCTGGATAGCAATGTATATAAATGTCAGGCAACCGACAGAACCAAGCCATACGAACCAAAAGACCTCGTTACTCGCATGCGACTGGTTATTACAACACTGCAATTCTGTCGCGGTAGGTGACGAGCGAGCAACACTAACCAGGAACGAGGAACGTGCAACAGGGTTCTGTAAGGGCACGCACATGATCCCTCCAAAGCGAATTCCCCCGATTTCGCTGCGTGCCCTGACATCGCTGGATAGCAATGTATATAAATGTCAGGCAACCGACAGAACCAAGCAGCACGAACCCAAAGACCTCGTTACTCGCATGCGACTAGTTATTACAACACTGCAATTCTGTCGCTGTAGGTGACGAGCGAGCAACACTAACCAGGATCGAGGAACGTGCAACAGGGTTCTGAAGGGCACGCACATAATCCCTCCAAAGCGAATTCCCCGATTTCGCTGCGTGCCCTGACATCGCTGGATAGCAATGTATATAAATGTCAGGCAACCGACAGAACCAAGCCATACGAACCAAAAGACCTCGTTACTCGCATGCGACTAGTTATTACAACACTGCAATTCTGTCGCGGTAGGTGACGAGCGAGCAACACTAACCAGGATCGAGGAACGTGCAACAGGGTTCTGAAGGGCACGCGCATAATCCCTCCAAAGTGAATTCCCCGATTTCGCTGCGTAACCTGACATCGCTGGATAGCAATGTATATAATAACTGTCAGGCAACCGACAGAACCAAGCCACACGAACCAAAAGACCTCGTAACTCGCATGCGACTGGTTATTACAACACTGCAATCTGTCGCGGTAGGTGACGAGCGAGCAACACTAACCAGGATCGAGGAACGTGCAACAGGGTTCAGAAGGGCACGCACACAATCCCTCCAAAGCGAATTCCCCGATTTCGCTGCGTGCCCTGACATCACTGGATAGCAATGTATATAATTGTCAGGCAACCGACAGAACCAAGCCACACGAATCAAAAGACCTCGTTACTCGCATGCGACTGCTTGTTACAACACTGCAGTTCTGTCGCGGTAGGTGACGAGCGAGCAACACTAACCAGGATCGAGGAACGTGCAACAGGGTTCTGAAGGGCACGCGCATAATCCCTCCAAAGCGAATTCCCGATTTCGCTGCGTAACCTGACATCGCTGGATAGCAATGTATATAATAACTGTCAGGCAACCGACAGAACAAGCCACACAAACCAAAAGACCTCGTAACTCGCATGCGACTGGTTATTACAACACTGCAATCTGTCGCGGTAGGTGACGAGCGAGCAACACTAACCAGGATCGAGGAACGTGCAACAGGGTTCAGAAGGGCACGCACACAATCCTCAAAGCAAATTCCCCGATTTCGCTGCGTGCCCTGACATCACTGGATAGCAATGTATATAATTGTCAGGCAACCGACAGAACCAAGCCACACGAACCAAAAGACCTCGTTACTCGCATGCGACTGCTTGTTACAACACTGCAGTTCTGTCGCGGTAGGTGACGAGCGAGCAATACTGACCGGGACGAGGAACGTGCAACAGGGTTCTGTAAAGGCACGCACATGATCCCTCCAAAGCGAATTCCCCCGATTTCACTGCGTGCCCTGACATCGCTGATAGCAATGTATATAAATGTCAGGCAACCGACAGAACCAAGCCACACGAACCAAAAGACCTCGTTACTCGCATGCGACTGGTTGTTACAACACTGCATTTCTGTCGCGGTAGGTGACGAGCGGGCAACACTAACCAGGATCGAGGACCGTGCAACAGGGTTCTGAAGGGCACACACATAATCCTTCCAAAGCGAATTCCCCGATTTCGCTGCGTGCCCTGACATCGATGGATAGCAATGTATATAATCGTCAGGCAACCGACAGATACACGCCACACGAACCAAAAGACCTCGTTACTCGCATGCGACTGATTATAACAACACTGCAGTTCTGTCGCGGTAGTGACGAGCGAGCAACACTAACCAGGATCGAGGAACGTGCAACAGGGTTCTGAAGGGCACGCACATGATCCCTCCAAAGCGAATTCCCCGATTTTGCTGCGTGCCCTGACATCGCTGGATAGCAATGTATATAAATGTCAGGCAACCGACAGAACCAAGCCACACGAACCAAAAGACCTCGTTACTCGCATGCGACTGGTTATTACAACACTGCAATTCTGTCGCGGTAGGTGACGAGCGAGCAACACTAACCAGGAACGAGGAACGTGCAACAGGGTTCTGTAACGGCACGCACATGATCCCTCCAAAGCGAATTCCCCGATTTTGCTGCGTGCCCTGACATCGCTGGATAGCAATGTATATAAATGTCAGGCAACCGACAGAACCAAGCCACACGAACCAAAAGACCTCGTTACTCGCATGCGACTGGTTATTACAACACTGCAATTCTGTCGCGGTAGGTGACGAGCGAGCAACACTAACCAGGAACGAGGAACGTGCAACAGGGTTCTGTAACGGCACGCACATGATCCCTCCAAAGCGAATTCCCCGATTTCGCTGCGTGCCCTGACATCGCTGGATAGCAATGTATATAAATGTCAGGCAACCGACAGAACCAAGCCACACGAACCAAAAGACCTCGTTACTCGCATGCGACTAGTTATTACAACACTGCAATTCTGTCGCGGTAGGTGACGAGCGAGCAACACTAACCAGGATCGAGGAACGTGCAACAGGGTTCTGAAGGGCACGCGCATAATCCCTCCAAAGCGAATTCCCCGATTTCGCTGCGTGCCCTGACATCGCTGGATAGCAATGTATATAAATGTCAGGCAACCGACAGAACCAAGCCATACGAACCAAAAGACCTCGTTACTCGCATGCGACTGGTTATTACAACACTGCAATTCTGTCGCGGTAGGTGACGAGCGAGCAACACTAACCAGGAACGAGGAACGTGCAACAGGGTTCTGTAAGGGCACGCACATGATCCCTCCAAAGCGAATTCCCCGATTTCGCTGCGTGCCCTGACATCGCTGGATAGCAATGTATATAAATGTCAGGCAACCGACAGAACCAAGCAGCACGAACCCAAAGACCTCGTTACTCGCATGCGACTAGTTATTACAACACTGCAATTCTGTCGCTGTAGGTGACGAGCGAGCAACACTAACCAGGATCGAGGAACGTGCAACAGGGTTCTGAAGGGCACGCACATAATCCCTCCAAAGCGAATTCCCGATTTCACTGCGTGCCCTGACATCGCTGGATAGCAATGTATATAAATGTCAGGCAACCGACAGAACCAAGCCACACGAACCAAAAGACCTCGTTACTCGCATGCGACTGGTTGTTACAACACTGCATTTCTGTCGCGGTAGGTGACGAGCGGGCAACACTAACCAGGATCGAGGAACGTGCAACAGGGTTCTGAAGGGCACACACATAGTCCTTCCAAAGCGAATTCCCCGATTTCGCTGCGTGCCCTGACATCGATGGATAGCAATGTATATAATCGTCAGGCAACCGACAGGTACAAGCCACACGAACCAAAAGACCTCGTTACTCGCATGCGACTGATTATAACAACACTGCAATCTGTCGCGGTAGGTGACGAGCGAGAAACACTAACCAGGATCGAGGAACGTGCAACAGGGTTCTGAAGGGCACACACATAATCCTTCCAAAGCGAATTCCCCGATTTCGCTGCGTGCCCTGACATCGCTGGATAGCAATGTATATAATTGTCAGGCAACCGACAGAACCAAGCCACACGAACCAAAAGACCTCGTTACTCGCATGCGACTGGTTATTACAACACTGCAATTCTGTCGCGGTAGGTGATGAGCGAGCAACACTGACCAGGATCGAGGAACGTGCAACAGGTTCTGAAGGGCACGCACATAATCCCTCCAAAGCGAATTCCCGATTTCGCTGCGTGCCCTGACATCGCTGGATAGCAATGTATAGAATTGTCAGGCAACCGACAGAACCAAGCCACACGAACCAAAAGACCTCGTTACTCGCATGCGACTGGTTATTACAACACTGCAATTCTGTAGCGGTAGGTGATGAGCGAGCAACACTAACCAGGATCGAGGAACGTGCAAAAGGGTTCTGAAGGGCACGCACATAATCCCTCCAAAGCGAATTCCCGATTTCGCTGCGTGCCCTGACATCGCTGGATAGCAATGTATATAATTGTCAGGCAACCGACAGAACCAAGCCACACGAACCAAAAGACCTCGTTACTCGCATGCGACTAGTTATTACAACACTGCAATTCTGTCGCGGTAGGTGACGAGCGAGCAACACTAACCAGGATCGAGGAACGTGCAACAGGGTTCTGAAGGGCACGCGCATAATCCCTCCAAAGCGATTTCCCCGATTTCGCTGCGTGCCCTGACATCGCTGGATAGCAATGTATATAAATGTCAGGCAACCGACAGAACCAAGCACACGAACCAAAAGACCTCGTTACTCGCATGCGACTAGTTATTACAACACTGCAATTCTGTCGCGGTAGGTGACGAGCGAGCAACACTAACCAGGATCGAGGAACGTGCAACAGGGTTCTGAAGGGCACGCGCATAATCCCTCCAAAGCGAATTCCCCGATTTCGCTGCGTAACCTGACATCGCTGGATAGCAATGTATATAATAACTGTCAGGCAACCGACAGAACCAAGCCACACGAACCAAAGACCTCGTTACTCGCATGCGACTGGCTATTACAACACTGCAATTCTGTCGCGGTAGGTGATGAGCGAGCAACACTAACCAGGATCGAGGAACGTGCAACAGGGTTCTGAAGGGCACACACATAATCCTTCCAAAGCGAATTCCCGATTTCGCTGCGTGCCCTGACATCGATGGATAGCAATGTATATAATCGTCAGGCAACCGACAGATACAAGCCACACGAACCAAAAGACCTCGTTACTCGCATGCGACTGATTATAACAACACTGCAGTTCTGTCGCGGTAGGTGACGAGCGAGCAACACTAACCAGGATCGAGGAACGTGCAAAAGGGTTCTGAAGGGCACGCACATAATCCCTCCAAAGCGAATTCCCCGATTTCGCTGCGTGCCCTGACATCGCTGGATAGCAATGTATATAATTGTCAGGCAACCGACAGAACCAAGCCCACACGAACCAAAGACCCTCGTTACTCGCATGCGACTGGCTATTACAACACTGCAATTCTGTCGCGGTAGGTGATGAGCGAGCAACACTAACCAGGATCGAGGAACGTGCAACAGGGTTCTGAAGGGCACGCACATAATCCCTCCAAAGCGAATTCCCCGATTTCGCTGCGTGCCCTGACATCGCTGGATAGCAATGTATATAATTGTCAGGCAACCGACAGAACCAAGCCACACGAACCAAAAGACCTCGTTACTCGCATGCGACTGGTTATTACAACACTGCAATTCTGTCGCGGTAGGTGACGAGCGAGCAACACTAACCAGGAACGAGGAACGTGCAACAGGGTTCTGTAAGGGCACGCACATGATCCCTCCAAAGCGAATTCCCCGATTTCGCTGCGTGCCCTGACATCGCTGGATAGCAATGTATATAAATGTCAGGCAACCGACAGAACCAAGCCCACACGAACCAAAAGACCTCGTTACTCGCATGCGACTAGTTATTACAACACTGCAATTCTGTCGCGGTAGGTGACGAGCGAGCAACACTAACCAGGATCGAGGAACGTGCAACAGGGTTCTGAAGGGCACGCGCATAATCCCTCCAAAGCGAATTCCCCGATTTCGCTGCGTAACCTGACATCGCTGGAAAGCAATGTATATAATAACTGTCAAGCAACCGACAGAACCAAGCCACACGAACCAAAAGACCTCGTAACTCGCATGCGACTGGTTATTACAACACTGCAATCTGTCGCGGTAGGTGACGAGCGAGAAACACTAACCAGGATCGAGGAACGTGCAACAGGGTTCAGAAGGGCACGCACACAATCCCTCCAAAGCGAATTCCCCGATTTCGCTGCTTGCCTTGACATCACTGGATAGCAATGTATATAATTGTCAGGCAACCGACAGAACCAAGCCACACGAACCAAAAGACCTCGTTACTCGCATGCGACTGCTTGTTACAACACTGCAGTTCTGTCGCGGTAGGTGACGAGCGAGCAATACTGACCGGGAACGAGGAACGTGCAACAGGGTTCTGTAAAGGCACGCACATGATCCCTCCAAAGAGAATTCCCCGATTTCACTGCGTGCCCTGACATCGCTGGATAGCAATGTATATAAATGTCAGGCAACCGACAGAACCAAGCCACACGAACCAAAAGACCTCGTTACTCGCATGCGACTGGTTGTTACAACACTGCAGTTCTGTCGCGGTAGGTGACGAGCGGGCAACCACTAACCAGGATCGAGGAACGTGCAACAGGGTTCTGAAGGGCACACACATAATCCTTCCAAGCGAATTCCCCGATTTTCGCTGCGTAACCTGACATCGCTGGATAGCAATGTATATAATAACTGTCAGGCAACCGACAGAACCAAGCCACACGAACCAAAGACCTCGTTACTCGCATGCGACTGGCTATTACAACACTGCATTCTGTCGCGTAGGTGATGAGCGAGCAACACTAACCAGGATCGAGGAACGTGCAACAGGGTTCTGAAGGGCAAACACATAATCCTTCCAAAGCGAATTCCCCGATTTCGCTGCGTGCCCTGACATCGATGGATAGCAATGTATATAATCGTCAGGCAACCGACAGATACAAGCCACACGAACCAAAAGACCTCGTTACTCGCATGCGACTGATTATAACAACACTGCAGTTCTGTCGCGGTAGGTGACGAGCGAGCAACACTAACCAGGATCGAGGAACGTGCAAAAGGGTTCTGAAGGGCACGCACATAATCCCTCCAAAGCGAATTCCCCGATTTCGCTGCGTGCCCTGACATCGCTGGATAGCAATGTATATAATTGTCAGGCAACCGACAGAACCAAGCCACACGAACCAAAAGACCTCGTTACTCGCATGCGACTGGCTATTACAACACTGCAATTCTGTCGCGGTAGGTGATGAGCGAGCAACACTAACCAGGATCGAGGAACGTGCAACAGGGTTCTGAAGGGCACGCACATAATCCCTCCAAAGCGAATTCCCCGATTTCGCTGCGTGCCCTGACATCGCTGGATAGCAATGTATATAATTGTCAGGCAACCGACAGAACCAAGCCACACGAACCAAAAGACCTCGTTACTCGCATGCGACTGGTTATTACAACACTGCAATTCTGTCGCGGTAGGTGACGAGCGAGCAACACTAACCAGGAACGAGGAACGTGCAACAGGGTTCTGTAAGGGCACGCACATGATCCCTCCAAAGCGAATTCCCCGATTTCGCTGCGTGCCCTGACATCGCTGGATAGCAATGTATATAAATGTCAGGCAACCGACAGAACCAAGCCACACGAACCAAAAGACCTCGTTACTCGCATGCGACTAGTTATTACAACACTGCAATTCTGTCGCGGTAGGTGACGAGCGAGCAACACTAACCAGGATCGAGGAACGTGCAACAGGGTTCTGAAGGGCACGCGCATAATCCCTCCAAAGCGAATTCCCCGATTTCGCTGCGTAACCTGACATCGCTGGAAAGCAATGTATATAATAACTGTCAAGCAACCGACAGAACCAAGCCACACGAACCAAAAGACCTCGTAACTCGCATGCGACTGGTTATTACAACACTGCAATCTGTCGCGGTAGGTGACGAGCGAGAAACACTAACCAGGATCGAGGAACGTGCAACAGGGTTCAGAAGGGCACGCACACAATCCCTCCAAAGCGAATTCCCCGATTTCGCTGCTTGCCTTGACATCACTGGATAGCAATGTATATAATTGTCAGGCAACCGACAGAACCAAGCCACACGAACCAAAAGACCTCGTTACTCGCATGCGACTGCTTGTTACAACACTGCAGTTCTGTCGCGGTAGGTGACGAGCGAGCAATACTGACCGGGAACGAGGAACGTGCAACAGGGTTCTGTAAAGGCACGCACATGATCCCTCCAAAGAGAATTCCCCGATTTCACTGCGTGCCCTGACATCGCTGGATAGCAATGTATATAAATGTCAGGCAACCGACAGAACCAAGCCACACGAACCAAAAGACCTCGTTACTCGCATGCGACTGGTTGTTACAACACTGCAGTTCTGTCGCGGTAGGTGACGAGCGGGCAACACTAACCAGGATCGAGGAACGTGCAACAGGGTTCTGAAGGGCACACACATAATCCTTCCAAAGCGAATTCCCCGATTTTGCTGCGTGCCCTGACATCGATGGATAGCAATGTATATAATCGTCAGGCAACCGACAGATACAAGCCACACGAACCAAAAGACCTCGTTACTCGCATGCGACTGATTATAACAACACTGCAGTTCTGTCGCGGTAGGTGACGAGCGAGCAACACTAACCAGGATCGAGGAACGTGCAAAAGGGTTCTGAAGGGCACGCACATAATCCCTCCAAAGCGAATTCCCCGATTTCGCTGCATGCCCTGACATCGCTGGATAGCAATGTATATAAATGTCAGGCAGCCGACAGAACCAAGCCACACGAACCAAAAGACCTCGTTACTCGCATGCGACTAGTTATTACAACACTGCAATTCTGTCGCGGTAGGTGACGAGCGAGCAACACTAACCAGGATCGAGGAACGTGCAACAGGGTTCTGAAGGGCACGCGCATAATCCCTCCAAAGCGAGTTCCCCGATTTCGCTGCGTAACCTGACATCGCTGGATAGCAATGTATATAATAACTGTCAGGCAACCGACAGAACCAAGCCACACGAACCAAAAGACCTCGTAACTCGCATGCGACTGGTTATTACAACACTGCAATTCTGTCGCGGTAGGTGACGAGCGAGCAACACTAACCAGGATCGAGGAACGTGCAACAGGGTTCTGAAGGGCACGCACATAATCCCTCCAAAGCGAATTCCCCGATTTCGCTGCGTGCCCTGACATCGCTGGATAGCAATGTATATAAATGTCAGGCAACCGACAGAACCAAGCCATACGAACCAAAAGACCTCGTTACTCGCATGCGACTAGTTATTACAACACTGCAATTCTGTCGCGGTAGGTGACGAGCGAGCAACACTAACCAGGATCGAGGAACGTGCAACAGGGTTCTGAAGGGCACACACATAATCCTTCCAAAGCGAATTCCCCGATTTCGCTGCGTGCCCTGACATCGCTGGATAGCAATGTATATAATTGTCAGGCAACCGACAGAACCAAGCCACACGAACCAAAAGACCTCGTTACTCGCATGCGACTGGTTATTACAACACTGCAATTCTGTCGCGGTAGGTGATGAGCGAGCAACACTGACCAGGATCGAGGAACGTGCAACAGGGTTCTGAAGGGCACGCACATAATCCCTCCAAAGCGAATTCCCCGATTTCGCTGCGTGCCCTGACATCGCTGGATAGCAATGTATAGAATTGTCAGGCAACCGACAGAACCAAGCCACACGAACCAAAAGACCTCGTTACTCGCATGCGACTGGTTATTACAACACTGCAATTCTGTAGCGGTAGGTGATGAGCGAGCAACACTAACCAGGATCGAGGAACGTGCAAAAGGGTTCTGAAGGGCACGCACATAATCCCTCCAAAGCGAATTCCCCGATTTCGCTGCGTGCCCTGACATCGCTGGATAGCAATGTATATAATTGTCAGGCAACCGACAGAACCAAGCCACACGAACCAAAGACCTCGTTACTCGCATGCAACTGGCTATTACAACACTGCAATTCTGTCGCGGTAGGTGATGAGCGAGCAACACTAACCAGGATCGAGGAACGTGCAACAGGGTTCTGAAGGGCACGCACATAATCCCTCCAAAGCGAATTCCCCGATTTCGCTGCGTGCCCTGACATCGCTGGATAGCAATGTATATAATTGTCAGGCAACCGACAGAACCAAGCCACACGAACCAAAAGACCTCGTTACTCGCATGCGACTGGTTATTACAACACTGCAATTCTGTCGCGGTAGGTGACGAGCGAGCAACACTAACCAGGAACGAGGAACGTGCAACAGGGTTCTGTAAGGGCACGCACATGATCCCTCCAAAGCGAATTCCCCGATTTCGCTGCGTGCCCTGACATCGCTGGATAGCAATGTATATAATTGTCAGGCAACCGACAGAACCAAGCCACACGAACCAAAAGACCTCGTTACTCGCATGCGACTGGTTGTTACAACACTGCAGTTCTGTCGCGGTAGGTGACGAGCGGGCAACACTAACCAGGATCGAGGAACGTGCAACAGGGTTCTGAAGGGCACACACATAATCCTTCCAAAGCGAATTCCCCGATTTTGCTGCGTGCCCTGACATCGATGGATAGCAATGTATATAATTGTCAGGCAACCGACAGAACCAAGCCACACGAACCAAAAGACCTCGTTACTCGCATGCGACTGGTTATTACAACACTGCAATTCTGTCGCGGTAGGTGACGAGCGAGCAACACTAACCAGGAACGAGGAACGTGCAACAGGGTTCTGTAAGGGCACGCACATGATCCCTCCAAAGCGAATTCCCCGATTTCGCTGCGTGCCCTGACATCGCTGGATAGCAATGTATATAAATGTCAGGCAACCGACAGAACCAAGCCACACGAACCAAAAGACCTCGTTACTCGCATGCGACTAGTTATTACAACACTGCAATTCTGTCGCGGTAGGTGACGAGCGAGCAACACTAACCAGGATCGAGGAACGTGCAACAGGGTTCTGAAGGGCACGCGCATAATCCCTCCAAAGCGAATTCCCCGATTTCGCTGCGTGCCCTGACATCGCTGGATAGCAATGTATATAATTGTCAGGCAACCGACAGAACCAAGCCACACGAACCAAAAGACCTCGTAACTCGCATGCGACTGGTTATTACAACACTGCAATTCTGTCGCGGTAGGTGACGAGCGAGCAACACTAACCAGGATCGAGGAACGTGCAACAGGGTTCTGAAGGGCACGCACATAATCCCTCCAAAGCGAATTCCCCGATATCGCTGCGTGCCCTGACATCGCTGGATAGCAATGTATATAAATGTCAGGCAACCGACAGAACCAAGCCACACGAACCAAATGACCTCGTTACTCGCATGCGACTAGTTATTACAACACTGCAATTCTGTCGCGGTAGGTGACGAGCGAGCAACACTAACCAGGATCGAGGAACGTGCAACAGGGTTCTGAAGGGCACGCGCATAATCCCTCCAAAGCGAATTCCCCGATTTCGCTGCGTAACCTGACATCGCTGGATAGCAATGTATATAATAACTGTCAGGCAACCGACAGAACCAAACCACACGAACCAAAAGACCTCGTAACTCGCATGCGACTGGTTATTACAACACTGCAATTCTGTCGCGGTAGGTGACGAGCGAGCAACACTAACCAGGATCGAGGAACGTGCAACAGGGTTCTGAAGGGCACGCACATAATCCCTCCAAAGCGAATTCCCCGATTTCGCTGCGTGCCCTGACATCGCTGGATAGCAATGTATATAAATGTCAGGCAACCGACAGAACCAAGCCATACGAACCAAAAGACCTCGTTACTCGCATGCGACTAGTTATTACAACACTGCAATTCTGTCGCGGTAGGTGACGAGCGAGCAACACTAACCAGGATCGAGGAACGTGCAACAGGGTTCTGAAGGGCACGCACATAATCCCTCCAAAGCGAATTCCCCGATTTCGCTGCGTGCCCTGACATCGCTGGATAGCAATGTATATAAATGTCAGGCAACCGACAGAACCAAGCCATACGAACCAAAAGACCTCGTTACTCGCATGCGAGTAGTTATTACAACACTGCAATTCTGTCGCGGTAGGTGACGAGCGAGCAACACTAACCAGGATCGAGGAACGTGCAACAGGGTTCTGAAGGGCACGCGCATAATCCCTCCAAAGCGAATTCCCCGATTTCGCTGCGTAACCTGACATCGCTGGATAGCAATGTATATAATAACTGTCAGGCAACCGACAGAACCAAGCCACACGAACCAAAAGACCTCGTAACTCGCATGCGACTGGTTATTACAACACTGCAATCTGTCGCGGTAGGTGACGAGCGAGCAACACTAACCAGGATCGAGGAACGTGCAACAGGGTTCAGAAGGGCACGCACACAATCCCTCCAAAGCAAATTCCCCGATTTCGCTGCGTGCCCTGACATCACTGGATAGCAATGTATATAATTGTCAGGCAACCGACAGAACCAAGCCACACGAACCAAAAGACCTCGTTACTCGCATGCGACTGCTTGTTACAACACTGCAGTTCTGTCGCGGTAGGTGACGAGCGAGCAATACTGACCGGGAACGAGGAACGTGCAACAGGGTTCTGTAAAGGCACGCACATGATCCCTCCAAAGCGAATTCCCCGATTTCACTGCGTGCCCTGACATCGCTGGATAGCAATGTATATAAATGTCAGGCAACCGACAGAACCAAGCCACACGAACCAAAAGACCTCGTTACTCGCATGCGACTGGTTGTTACAACACTGCATTTCTGTCGCGGTAGGTGACGAGCGGGCAACACTAACCAGGATCGAGGAACGTGCAACAGGGTTCTGAAGGGCACACACATAATCCTTCCAAAGCAAATTCCCCGATTTCGCTGCGTGCCCTGACATCGATGGATAGCAATGTATATAATCGTCAGGCAACCGACAGATACAAGCCACACGAACCAAAAGACCTCGTTACTCGCATGCGACTGATTATAACAACACTGCAGTTCTGTCGCGGTAGGTGACGAGCGAGCAACACTAACCAGGATCGAGGAACGTGCAACAGGGTTCTGAAGGGCACGCACATGATCCCTCCAAAGCGAATTCCCCGATTTTGCTGCGTGCCCTGACATCGCTGGATAGCAATGTATATAAATGTCAGGCAACCGACAGAACCAAGCCACACGAACCAAAAGACCTCGTTACTCGCATGCGACTGGTTATTACAACACTGCAATTCTGTCGCGGTAGGTGACGAGCGAGCAACACTAACCAGGAACGAGGAACGTGCAACAGGGTTCTGTAACGGCACGCACATGATCCCTCCAAAGCGAATTCCCCGATTTCGCTGCGTGCCCTGACATCGCTGGATAGCAATGTATATAAATGTCAGGCAACCGACAGAACCAAGCAGCACGAACCCAAAGACCTCGTTACTCGCATGCGACTAGTTATTACAACACTGCAATTCTGTCGCTGTAGGTGACGAGCGAGCAACACTAACCAGGATCGAGGAACGTGCAACAGGGTTCTGAAGGGCACGCACATAATCCCTCCAAAGCGAATTCCCCGATTTCACTGCGTGCCCTGACATCGCTGGATAGCAATGTATATAAATGTCAGGCAACCAACAGAACCAAGCCACACGAACCAAAAGACCTCGTTACTCGCATGCGACTGGTTGTTACAACACTGCAGTTCTGTCGCGGTAGGTGACGAGCGGGCAACACTAACCAGGATCGAGGAACGTGCAACAGGGTTCTGAAGGGCACAAACATAATCCTTCCAAAGCGAATTCCCCGATTTCGCTGCGTGCCCCTGACATCGCTGGATAGCAATGTATATAATTGTCAGGCAACCGACAGAAACAAGCCACACGAACCAAAAGACCTCGTTACTCGCATGCGACTGGTTATTACAACACTGCAATTCTGTCGCGGTAGGTGACGAGCGAGCAACACTAACCAGGAACGAGGAACGTGCAACAGGGTTCTGTAAGGGCACGCACATGATCCCTCCAAAGCGAATTCCCCGATTTCGCTGCGTGCCCTGACATCGCTGGATAGCAATGTATATAAATGTCAGGCAACCGACAGAACCAAGCAGCACGAACCCAAAGACCTCGTTACTCGCATGCGACTAGTTATTACAACACTGCAATTCTGTCGCGGTAGGTGACGAGCGAGCAACACTAACCAGGATCGAGGAACGTGCAACAGGGTTCTGAAGGGCACGCACATAATCCCTCCAAAGCGAATTCCCCGATTTCGCTGCGTAACCTGACATCGCTGGATAGCAATGTATATAATAACTGTCAGGCAACCGACAGAACCAAGCCACACGAACCAAAAGACCTCGTAACTCGCATGCGACTGGTTATTACAACACTGCAATTCTGTCGCGGTAGGTGACGAGCGAGCAACACTAACCAGGATCGAGGAACGTGCAACAGGGTTCTGAAGGGCACGCACATAATCCCTCCAAAGCGAATTCCCCGATTTCGCTGCGTGCCCTGACATCGCTGGATAGCAATGTATATAAATGTCAGGCAACCGACAGAACCAAGCCACACGAACCAAAAGACCTCGTTACTCGCATGCGACTAGTTATTACAACACTGCAATTCTGTCGCGGTAGGTGACGAGCGAGCAACACTAACCAGGATCGAGGAACGTGCAACAGGGTTCTGAAGGGCACGCGCATAATCCCTCCAAAGCGAATTCCCCGATTTCGCTGCGTAACCTGACATCGCTGGATAACAATGTATATAATAACTGTCAGGCAACCGACAGAACCAAGCCACACGAACCAAAAGACCTCGTAACTCGCATGCGACTAGTTATTACAACACTGCAATTCTGTCGCGGTAGGTGACGAGCGAGCAACACTAACCAGGATCGAGGAACGTGCAACAGGGTTCTGAAGGGCACGCACATAATCCCTCCAAAGCGAATTCCCCGATTTCGCTGCGTAACCTGACATCGCTGGATAGCAATGTATATAATAACTGTCAGGCAACCGACAGAACCAAGCCACACGAACCAAAAGACCTCGTAACTCGCATGCGACTGGTTATTACAACACTGCAATTCTGTCGCGGTAGGTGACGAGCGAGCAACACTAACCAGGATCGAGGAACGTGCAACAGGGTTCTGAAGGGCACGCACATGATCCCTCCAAAGCGAATTCCCCGATTTCGCTGCGTGCCCTGACATCGCTGGATAGCAATGTATATAAATGTCAGGCAACCGACAGAACCAAGCCACACGAACCAAAAGACCTCGTTACTCGCATGCGACTAGTTATTACAACACTGCAATTTTGTCGCGGTAGGTGACGAGCGAGCAACACTAACCAGGATCGAGGAACGTGCAACAGGGTTCTGAAGGGCACGCACATAATCCCTCCAAAGCGAATTCCCCGATTTCGCTGCGTGCCCTGACATCGCTGGATAGCAATGTATATAAATGTCAGGCAACCGACAGAACCAAGCCATACGAACCAAAAGACCTCGTTACTCGCATGCGACTAGTTATTACAACACTGCAATTCTGTCGCGGTAGGTGACGAGCGAGCAACACTAACCAGGATCGAGGAACGTGCAACAGGGTTCTGAAGGGCACGCACATAATCCCTCCAAAGCGAATTCCCCGATTTCGCTGCGTGCCCTGACATCGCTGGATAGCAATGTATATAATTGTCAGGCAACCGACAGAAACAAGCCACACGAACCAAAAGACCTCGTTACTCGCATGCGACTGGTTATTACAACACTGCAATTCTGTCGCGGTAGGTGACGAGCGAGCAACACTAACCAGGATCGAGGAACGTGCAACAGGGTTCTGAAGGGCACGCACATAATCCCTCCAAAGCGAATTCCCCGATTTCGCTGCGTAACCTGACATCGCTGGATAGCAATGTATATAATAACTGTCAGGCAACCGACAGAACCAAGCCACACGAACCAAAAGACCTCGTAACTCGCATGCGACTGGTTATTACAACACTGCAATTCTGTCGCGGTAGGTGACGAGCGAGCAACACTAACCAGGATCGAGGAACGTGCAACAGGGTTCTGAAGGGCACGCACATAATCCCTCCAAAGCGAATTCCCCGATTTCGCTGCGTGCCCTGACATCGCTGGATAGCAATGTATATAAATGTCAGGCAACCGACAGAACCAAGCCACACGAACCAAAAGACCTCGTTACTCGCATGCGACTAGTTATTACAACACTGCAATTCTGTCGCGGTAGGTGACGAGCGAGCAACACTAACCAGGATCGAGGAACGTGCAACAGGGTTCTGAAGGGCACGCGCATAATCCCTCCAAAGCGAATTCCCCGATTTCGCTGCGTAACCTGACATCGCTGGATAACAATGTATATAATAACTGTCAGGCAACCGACAGAACCAAGCCACACGAACCAAAAGACCTCGTAACTCGCATGCGACTAGTTATTACAACACTGCAATTCTGTCGCGGTAGGTGACGAGCGAGCAACACTAACCAGGATCGAGGAACGTGCAACAGGGTTCTGAAGGGCACGCACATAATCCCTCCAAAGCGAATTCCCCGATTTCGCTGCGTAACCTGACATCGCTGGATAGCAATGTATATAATAACTGTCAGGCAACCGACAGAACCAAGCCACACGAACCAAAAGACCTCGTAACTCGCATGCGACTGGTTATTACAACACTGCAATTCTGTCGCGGTAGGTGACGAGCGAGCAACACTAACCAGGATCGAGGAACGTGCAACAGGGTTCTGAAGGGCACGCACATGATCCCTCCAAAGCGAATTCCCCGATTTCGCTGCGTGCCCTGACATCGCTGGATAGCAATGTATATAAATGTCAGGCAACCGACAGAACCAAGCCACACGAACCAAAAGACCTCGTTACTCGCATGCGACTAGTTATTACAACACTGCAATTTTGTCGCGGTAGGTGACGAGCGAGCAACACTAACCAGGATCGAGGAACGTGCAACAGGGTTCTGAAGGGCACGCGCATAATCCCTCCAAAGCGAATTCCCCGATTTCGCTGCGTAACCTGACATCGCTGGATAGCAATGTATATAATAACTGTCAGGCAACCGACAGAACCAAGCCACACGAACCAAAAGACCTCGTAACTCGCATGCGACTGGTTATTACAACACTGCAATTCTGTCGCGGTAGGTGACGAGCGAGCAACACTAACCAGGATCGAGGAACGTGCAACAGGGTTCTGAAGGGCACGCACATAATCCCTCCAAAGCGAATTCCCCGATTTCGCTGCGTGCCCTGACATCGCTGGATAGCAATGTATATAAATGTCAGGCAACCGACAGAACCAAGCCATACGAACCAAAAGACCTCGTTACTCGCATGCGACTAGTTATTACAACACTGCAATTCTGTCGCGGTAGGTGACGAGCGAGCAACACTAACCAGGATCGAGGAACGTGCAACAGGGTTCTGAAGGGCACGCGCATAATCCCTCCAAAGCGAATTCCCCGATTTCGCTGCGTAACCTGACATCGCTGGATAGCAATGTATATAATAACTGTCAGGCAACCGACAGATACCAAGCCACACGAACCAAAAGACCTCGTAACTCGCATGCGACTGGTTATTACAACACTGCAATCTGTCGCGGTAGGTGACGAGCGAGCAACACTAACCAGGATCGAGGAACGTGCAACAGGGTTCAGAAGGGCACGCACACAATCCCTCCAAAGCGAATTCCCCGATTTCGCTGCGTGCCCTGACATCACTGGATAGCAATGTATATAATTGTCAGGCAACCGACAGAACCAAGCCACACGAATCAAAAGACCTCGTTACTCGCATGCGACTGCTTGTTACAACACTGCAGTTCTGTCGCGGTAGGTGACGAGCGAGCAACACTAACCAGGATCGAGGAACGTGCAACAGGGTTCTGAAGGGCACGCACATGATCCCTCCAAAGCGAATTCCCCGATTTCGCTGCGTGCCCTGACATCGCTGGATAGCAATGTATATAAATGTCAGGCAACCGACAGAACAAAGCCACACGAACCAAAAGACCTCGTTACTCGCATGCGACTGGTTATTACAACACTGCAATTCTGTCGCGGTAGGTGACGAGCGAGCAACACTAACCAGGAACGAGGAACGTGCAACAGGGTTCTGTAAGGGCACGCACATGATCCCTCCAAAGCGAATTCCCCGATTTCGCTGCGTGCCCTGACATCGCTGGATAGCAATGTATATAAATGTCAGGCAACCGACAGAACCAAGCAGCACGAACCCAAAGACCTCGTTACTCGCATGCGACTAGTTATTACAACACTGCAATTCTGTCGCTGTAGGTGACGAGCGAGCAACACTAACCAGGATCGAGGAACGTGCAACAGGGTTCTGAAGGGCACGCACATAATCCCTCCAAAGCGAATTCCCCGATTTCGCTGCGTGCCCTGACATCGCTGGATAGCAATGTATATAAATGTCAGGCAACCGACAGAACCAAGCCACACGAACCAAAAGACCTCGTTACTCGCATGCGACTGGTTATTACAACACTGCAATTCTGTCGCGGTAGGTGACGAGCGAGCAACACTAACCAGGAACGAGGAACGTGCAACAGGGTTCTGTAACGGCACGCACATGATCCCTCCAAAGCGAATTCCCCGATTTCGCTGCGTGCCCTGACATCGCTGGATAGCAATGTATATAAATGTCAGGCAACCGACAGAACCAAGCAGCACGAACCCAAAGACCTCGTTACTCGCATGCGACTAGTTATTACAACACTGCAATTCTGTCGCGGTAGGTGACGAGCGAGCAACACTAACCAGGATCGAGGAACGTGCAACAGGGTTCAGAAGGGCACGCACATAATCCCTCCAAATCGAATTCCCCGATTTCGCTGCGTGCCCTGACATCGCTGGATAGCAATGTATATAAATGTCAGGCAACCGACAGAACCAAGCCACACGAACCAAAAGACCTCGTTACTCGCATGCGACTAGTTATTACAACACTGCAATTCTGTCGCGATAGGTGACGAGCGAGCAACACTAACCAGGATCGAGGAACGTGCAACAGGGTTCTGAAGGGCACGCGCATAATCCCTCCAAAGCGAATTCCCCGATTTCGCTGCGTAACCTGACATCGCTGGATAGCAATGTATATAATAACTGTCAGGCAACCGACAGAACCAAGCCACACGAACCAAAAGACCTCGTAACTCGCATGCGACTGGTTATTACAACACTGCAATCTGTCGCGGTAGGTGACGAGCGAGCAACACTAACCAGGATCGAGGAACGTGCAACAGGGTTCAGAAGGGCACGCACACAATCCCTCCAAAGCGAATTCCCCGATTTCGCTGCGTGCCCTGACATCACTGGATAGCAATGTATATAATTGTCAGGCAACCGACAGAACCAAGCCACACGAACCAAAAGACCTCGTAACTCGCATGCGACTGGTTATTACAACACTGCAATTCTGTCGCGGCAGGTGACGAGCGAGCAACACTAACCATGATACGCTCAGTAGCAATACGTGATTACTAATGGTTCGTATTTGATGTGATTGATGTGATAGTGAGATCGCACGGTCATGGAGAGTCGAACTCCAACAGCTGTAGCTCCAGTAGCCAAGGCTTCCACAGAACCGCGGGATGGTGATTACTGTGTGTTGTATCTTGCATTGACTGTCTTCTGTATGATTGTGGTCTCTGCTTATATTTTACATCCCAGCTTCAATCCAACAATCGTGTTACTGTGTGCTATCTGATGTGATTATTACTAATACGCTGGGCGTATCAGTCCTCCCCTTTCTGTGGATTTGGGTCACCTCCCTGGTTTAGTTGTATGTGTGTATCTGTTGTACAATGTGAATGTGATGCAATGTGTGACAATGTGCTGAAAATATGCTGAGAAAGAGAATGGCGCGAAGCTACCTCAGTCTTCTTTTCCTGTCGCCAATATAGTGCTCCATCCTCCCCTTTCTGTGAAGAGCGCCATTCCTTTGCCACACATGTACCGTCACCAACCAGGCCCTGCACTCATGTGTTGAACCCAAACTGCACATCCAGCTTTGTGGTTAGTATGGGCGTTGTCAGGACATCTGGTAAATGGTCAGTGTTGCGCAACAGCGTATTTTTTTTTTTTTTTTTTTTTTTTTTTTAGAACATATGCACAGCGGGGCGCTCGCTCTGTGCATCTACCCGAACCCAAGGTGCTCGACCCGTCCACCGGACACCAGTCACTCCATCCCCGGAATGTAGGTGTAGACTGTGAAAATTGTGAGCTAGGTGTGACTCCAGCGCACAACACTCCTCCCAATGGATGAACATGACCAAGGAAGTGCGGACCGTACAGCGGAAAGCCTTAAAATCGTCGCTGATCTAGAGCCACCACAAGTGATGTGTGTATACAGATGCGTCATACAGAACATTGTTTACCCATCCTAATCATGAGTCTGGATGCATCACCCCAAGTTTTCCTTAGCACGCGGACTCTCCAAGTTCTGCATCACCCGGATCCGTCCTGTATCGACAGCTCGATTCCCCAGTTGCACCTCGAAATCCCAGTTCCTGCTCTAGCATTCTGCGCAGGGGTCTAGCTGGCTAGAGTATGGTCATGCCGTAGGCGGGGCCCGTGAATATGGAGTCAGGCACTTGGATGCCGCCAGGATGTCGTCAGTCCCTCATGAAGGTCACAAAGTCGTGAGCGAGGTGAGCTGAGTCCGAAGCAAATCCCAATCGACTATTTGTGTCGCTCAGGCACGGTAGACCTCTGGATCTCCGCGATATAATCCGTGCTTCTCTCGCGCTGCGCGTGGCCATTTTGCTGATGTTGATTTTGGAGAATATATACGCTTCCTGAGAAACGCGCCAGTCGCTGTCCTTTGTAATGATGTGCGTGACCGGATCGTTGCAATCATCGTACCATCTTCGACCGATGTCCGCAACAAAATGTGTCGAGCATTCCCCAGAATAACAAGGCTACCCTAGGGATGGAATTCCGACAGGTGTTGTTTCCCCCAGGTCATCCGCGCGCCTCAGTCCACCATAGAGTGGTACATCTTTTCCCATGGTGCAACATCTAACGCAAATAAATCATTTCTAACTTGTGGTGGCTCATGTAAATGCTATGAATGCTTACCCTGGCCCTCCAACTGCCGTATACCGTCACTTCAGTGGTCAGTTCTATCTGATATATGAATGTGAGATGCATGGTATGCTGTCCATTGAGAGGTGTTGTGAACTTTTGCCAAAATCCTAATCGTGGATCCCCACGGTGCAACCTAAGTCTGTCTGAGCAAAGACCGCTTTCGTCTTTTATGTGTTGGTTGGCCAAACCACATCACATTTGGGTTCGGGGAAGGGGTACCGTTCATTAGGATCCCTTGATGAGGGGTACCACATAGAGGATCCCTTTGCCTAAGGCTGTAGTACCTTGGTACTTTGTCGATAGACCACTCTCTCCACTGGTGTTTTTGTCGGCCTGTGAGCCTCGGTGCGGCCTGGTTGGTGGGTGTGGGCTTGGGCGCGTGGGGCTGCATCAGTCGGCGGTATTGGTAGCAAATGGCACCTGAATGTACGGCAGGTACGGCAGCTCACCGGTTGTCGTAACACAAAACTTTATGCGCATGTAAGCAAACGATGTATATCACAATATAACGCAATGTCCCATTTTGCAGCGTGTGAAACTGAAGTCAATGTCAATGTCAATTCCAATGTCAGTGTGCACAGAGAAACCTCATCGGCTAAGTGCAAAAACAATGTACCAAGTGTCAATTTTTTTTTTTTCTCGTTCGGCAATTTTGCCTAGGTGACCCAAATCCGGGGATATTACTGTCTGTGTACTCAAGGATCTTGTCAAGTGTTTCAGTTTGTGGTGTTTTCGCTGAGCTACGCTGTACTCATGGATGGGCTGGGGCCGGACTCGCCGTGTTTTCTGTTCAGTTGGTACCTCGTTCGAGCCAGGAACGATTGTATGCGCAGGATGTGAACGCGTCCCGAAGTCTGCTCTCTTGACTCTCCTGTGAGCTGGTTGACGCGAGCGAGTCTGTTGGACCGTCGCACATTGGGCTGTTGTCGATTATGTGGTGCCCGTTGTTGTTCCCTTTCCTGTGCTTTCGCGGCTCTCTCCTGTTGCCGTTTCTCGATTTCTGCCCTGCACGCTACGTATTCTGGTGTTTGCTTGTATTCCTCTTTCGCCTCCTGTGTCACTCTGCTTTGTGGCACCCACTCATTTAAGTCGTCGGAGCAGTTCTTCCACTTAACCAAAAACTTGAGTGTGTTTCTGTCATACTTGTGCGCTAGGATGCGGTCTACTGGATAGTAACCGTCTGTCAACGCGTCCTCCTCGTTTGCTGGCGGTGGTTGTATGTCCGTTGGCGGTGGTCCCACATATTTGCGCAACACATCATAGTGGAAAGTCTTGTGCTTGCGTGAGTTTGGAATGTCCAGTGTGTAGGCCAATTTGCCTCTGCGGTGGGTGATTTTGAATGGTCCAATATTTCTGGGGGCGAGATGTTTTCCTTGTTGAAAGTCTTTTCTGAAGTTCTTGGTGCTGAGCCACACCCAATCTCCCACTTGGTATGATGGAATGACGTGTCCCGGCTGCGCGTAACGCTCCTGCGCCCGCGAGATGAATTCTTTCGCCATGACGACTCGTTCCTTCAGTGCGTTTGCTACGTCTCTGGCATGCGGCACCTTCCCTTCCGGTCGCTCCACGTCCACCGGCATTCTCGGGTCAAAGCCGTAGTTGAACTTGAATGCTGAAATCCGGGTTGCCTCGCAGATTGAGTTGTTGATTGCGAACTCGATGCCCGCCAAGTACTTGTTCCAGTCGTCTCCTACGTTGTTGATGTAGTGTCGTAGGGCGCTTTCGATCACGTCGTTCATTTTCTCCGTGGTGCCGTCTGTCTGCGGGTGATAGGCAGTCGATTTGTGATGCTTGATTTTGAAATCTTCGACCACTTGCTTCCACCATGCTGATCCAAAGAGTGGATCTCTGTCGCTGATGATCCTATCCGGGACGCCGTGTAGACTGACAACTTCTTGGAGTAAGATGTTGTAGAAATCTGCCGATGTGAATCCAGTCATGCATATCGGGGCAATGTGGCGTGTTAGCTTGTCCACAAACACCACAATTGCATCGTATCCGGCTGCTGTCTTCGGCAGGCACGTTACGAAGTCCACGTGCACGGTGCTCCATGGGCTGTCCGGGTTGTCGATTGCCTGGGTGGGAGCTCTAGGCCCTCGGTCCGGTTTCTGTCGTTGGCACGATACGCAGCCTTGCACAAAGCGCTCGACATCTGATTGAGTTCCGGCCAGAAGTATCTTGCTCCAATGACGCCGTAGTTACGCTTGGCTGACTGGTGTGCGCCAAAAAGGGAATGGTGGTTGGCAAACATGATGTCCCTCCGAATGCCTTCCACGGCTGGCACCACTATCTGCTTCAACTCCGTGAGCCACAAGCCTCGTGCCTCGTCTAGTTTCCACGACCGTCTTCGTGGGTTTTGTTTGTACCACTCGCTGTCCTTCTGCTCAACCAACCGTTGTCGAATTGAAATCGCTGCATTCCTCACTCCTTCTGGCTCAAGCACAACTTCGTCATCTTGTGCCTCCATTTCTGCATCTCCCGCTTGTGGGGCACCTTGTTCCTCATCGTGTGCAGGGTTTAGCTGAGCTGCCGCTTGCATCGTATTGATGACCACGATTTCCACCTGGTCGCTGTCGGGTGTCGGTTTGAATTGTGGGGCGCGCGAGATTGCATCGGCCTCATTCAGGGCTCCCTTTTTGTAGGTCCACTCAAGGTCATACTGCGCAATCTCCTCATACCACCTCATCTGTCTAGGGGACAGATTTGCCTTGGTAAGGAAAAATGTTCGGATTGTGGTCGGTCCACAACGTAAACGGCAGCTGAGAGCCAATGAGGTAGCACCTCCATTGCTCCATGCAGTACTTGGCTGCTAGGAGTTCCTTCTCTCCAGTCCCATACTTCTTCTCTTCCTTTGTTAACTTCCTACCTTCGTACGCCACAATCTTACCCCCTTGCAGCAATATGCCGCCAATAGCGTAGTCGCTGGCATCCCACAACTACGTGAAAGCGCTCCCGAGAGTTCGGCGTTGCCAAAACTGCGTCCTCCATTAGGAGTGTCTTTACTGCATTCCAAGCTCGTTCCTCTTCTTCACCCCAAGACCACTCCACGTCTGGGTTTAGCAGACGTTGTAAAGGCTTGATGGTCTGCGTGTACCGGAAAGCGAATTTACGAAAGAAGTTGGCAAGCCCAAGAAAAGACTGCAGCTCCTCCCTCGCTTTCTTAGCGTTCATGGATCCATCTGGTTTGGGGCCAGTCTTGCAGTACACCCAATTTCTTTGGATTTGGCCGCACTCCATCTCCAGACACGATGTGTCCCAACAACGCGATGGACGGTAGGCCAAACTCACACTTGCTGCGTTTGAGGTGCCACTTGTGCTCGCGTAGGGCCTCAAAAACCTGCCGAAGATGCACGATGTGATCTTCCATTGACTTGCTAAATATCAACACATCGTCAATGTAAACGACCACGAACTTCCCAATGAATGGCTGCAGCGCTCGCGTCATTCTGCGTTGGAACTCGGATGGGGCATTCGACAGACCCATCGGCATGACTCTGTATTCATATTGCCCGCAGTGAGTCACAAAAGCTGACTTCTCCCTATCCTCCGGTGCCAGAGGAACTTGGTTGTATCCCACTGTCAGATCCAATGCTGAGAAAACAGATGCGCCCTCCATTGCATCCAGCAGATCATGGATGTGTGGAATGGGGTGCTTGTCTCTGATTGTGATCTTGTTGAGTGCTCGGTAATCGATGCAGAAACGCAGCGATCCATCCGGCTTCGGCACAAATAGGACCGGGGCTCCGTAGGGTGAGTTTGATGGCTGTATTTTACCCATCTTGATGAGCTTGTCAATCTCCTGCTCAATTATTCTACGCTTCTCTCCAAACACTCGATACGGCGCTCTCGAAGGCGGTACGCTGCCCAGCTTCACTCTTATTCTGAATCCTTGATCACCCTCTCTCCATACTGCTTCTCCATTGGGAACTGGCGCAAAGATGTCGGTGAACTCATCACACAACTGGGTGATGCGAGCGTCTACCTCCATGTCCGTTTGCCCTTTTACCTTCACAAGACATAAGAATGCCTTCCCTGACCTCACTGCTTTCCTTGCTGAGATTTTGGTGCACTGTGAATCCCCAGATTTTGTGGGTATATCTTGCGCTTTTATCCAATGCGCTCGTCCCATGTCGTCCGTGATGCGTAACTGTCTCCCGTCGTAGTCCAGTACTGCCTTAAGTTTGATCATCGCTTCTTGTCCCAAAAGGATGTCATGTCCCAAGTCTGCGTCTACCACCATGAGTTGTAGGTCGGGAGTCTGGCACGGTCCAATTTTGAGTGACACTGTGACATATCCTTTACTGAGTGTGACGGCACCGTTAAACCCTTGGCAGTACACATGTTGTGAGGTTTGTGCACCCGCAGTTGTAGCGCTTTCACTGTCCTCCTGTCGATTATTCCATCGCCATTACCTTCTCCCAGTGCACATCCTGAGTCTGCCAATATTTGACAGTTTTGCCGCTTCAAATCCCCGGTAAACGAGAATGGGAATTTGGGCAAATTTGCTCTCGCCTCTGACTTTGCATCTCGCACAAAGTGTTCAAGTGGTGGTTGTGGTGCTTGTGCCTCTTCTATCAACTGACACACTGCTGGCGTTTTGGCCGGCACGTAATAAACATGGTAAGGAAACCGAATTGGGGCCGCCAACTCTGTTGTCTCCTCCATGGTTTGCAACGACACAGGTTGTTGGTCGTCGACAGACTGAAAAGTGGTGTGCTGTGCAATCACTGTCCCTGCCGGAATGGTATGTACCAATTTGGCATATGGATGGTGTTGCCTGATCAGACCCGCTAATCCTTGCGGTGCCACGATACATGCTGAAGATTGCCTGCCCGTTTCAGCCAAAAACTCGGCCAAATTGATGACTGCATGAGGCATATGTACCGCATGGCGATACAACAGCAAATGCTCTCCCGTGCATGCACGTGGACTTTCTCTCTCCAACTCCTCTACTAGACAAATATTGCCCGGTATACCACTCTGTCCCCCTGGCCGATCCGCAAACACGGTGACCTCTCTTGTGCACTGTTCTACTTGCTTCACAATCTCTGGCCTCAAGTGTTCCGTGTCAATAGCCATGTGCAAGTCTGTTTTGCGCGAACTCGTAGAAAATTGTTGTGAAGAGCGCACGCGTTCCTCATTACATTGTGCATCATGATCATTTAGGTCAGAGGCACCTGTTTGCTCCGGGGAACACCGTCATGCGTGAGACTGACTGCCGAGTCCAGGCCTGGTGGTTGGCTTGTTGAGTTGGTTCATGTGGGTATCCGGATGTCCTTTCGGTAGCCGCGATAGCCACGCCGTCCTCTGTTCCGCGTAGTCTGGTCGGTTGAGAAGCTTGCATTGCGATGTTGGATGTGAGCCCCACATCCGCTGTGGCTTCTCCAAGAATTTGCAGAAGTTGCACGCCCAATTGTGGTAGGTTGGAGGGGGGGGAACCTCATGTGTGTTCACCTGCGACACCTGCGGAGGCGGCGGCAATGTGTGGTTGCCCGGATTCACCGATCCCTGAGACGGTTCAGGAGCGTCCGCGAAACGAGCCGTTAGGTTGTTGATGGCCGCTTGCATCTGTCTCATCTGTGCGGGTACGCTGAGTGGTCTGGCGTAGTTGCCATATGGGTGGTGCCGTTTCGGTTTCTCGTATGGCGTTGTCGCTGGCGGTCTGTTTGTTGACGGTTGTGGTCGTGAGTCCTGAGAGGTATTTGCCGTGTGTAGGGCGTCATTTTGCGCGCAGTAAACAAGTGCCTCGCTGATGTTTTCCCATGTGTTCGGCTTGTTCAGAAGGTACTTGTTGAATTCTTTGGCGAACCAGTGTCCCGTGCCCATCCATTCGTTGATGTAGCCCAGCATCGTGAAGTCGTTTATTTCGTCTTTGAACTGATCCTTGAGCTGATCTCTGGCAAGTCTGACTTCCATGGCAAACTTGGTGACCGCCCCTTTCTGTTTTGGGTCAAACTTGATTCTGGTGCGCATTTGCTGCAAGACAGTCACGAGTACTTCCCCGCTCAGGTATGTGCGCTTGATGTGATCTGCCACAGTCTCAAAGGGGATGACAGGAATGGGTGTGGGTGCGAAGTGCTGGTGTACGGCTGTTTGCATGCTGGCCGGGAGCTTGTTGTAATACAGGTGGAACCAAACAGGGTCCTGGTCTGTGTTTGCCTCGAGTTGGCGCCGAACCTGGTTGATGTATTCACGCAATGTGGCAGCAGTCATGTCTGTGCATGTGTTCACAGCGTGTGGAGCCAGTTTCGTGACGGCGCTCGGTAACGATTGCAAAAGTGCGTTGCTGGCACGCAGGCGTTCACTGGTTGGACGTGTTTCATCGCGCAGAATGGACAAGTTGTCATCACGCCTGTTGTATGTGGTGCGACGGGGCAGTTTCGCGCGCCTGTTGGTGAGAAGTGGCGAGTTGGAAGGGCGCTTGCTCTTCTGCTGAGACTTGCGATCCGCTGATTGCGACTTGTCGGTGATGGAGTGCTCGTGCTGTGGCGTCACCGTGCGCACGTCCTGCGAGTCGGAGCTTTTCCGCTTTCGAGCGTGCCGTGTCGCCGTGGTTAGATGCGCTGTTCTTAGAAGTTGCCGTTTCTTCAGCCGTGGAGTTGCCACCACCAGACACCTCGCTGTCGGTGAAGTCTTGCAGCTCTTTAGTGAGTTGGCTTCTGAGGTCCGAGTCCTGCACAGCAGCTTTCCGAACACCGACACCTGTGGTTGCACCTTTGGCATGGCGAGTATGATCACGTGAACTGGCAGATGTGCCTCGTGCAGGCTGTGTGAGGAATGAATGAGGGTGCATTGTACACCATAATTTATGGATGGAAAACCAAACAAACAAAAGGATATGTAAGTTATATTGTATGCACATAAGTTGCAAAACCCAGAGGTGGCAAAAAGTCACAATCTCCAAGTACAAGGCATGAACTACATCACCAGATTAAAATAGGATGCAGTATGCATATGTGCATGAGAGAGAGTTGGATTGTTGTTTATTGTACCTGCTGCATACAACCTGGAACAACTTCATACTCTACTCTCACATTTCACATATATATTCCACTCCCATCCTACCATTCATGTTGAATACCTTGATATTCCATCAAGTGTTATGCAACTATGTGGTACAAGTTATTTCATTTAAGTGAGCAGCAATAGTTCCAGTATGCATCCTCCATGATATTTCTAGGAAGAAGAATTATTCCTGCCTTACATAATTAACATATTCCTATTTCCTACTTCCACCCTCCTCTTCATATTGCAACAGGAAATGACAAATCCCATCTTTAAGTATGACGTATACATTTCATCCTACCTTATGCATGAGTCCACAGTAGTTGGCATAAGTGATATACTATGTCATTACGACAACATGTTCATGCATCACGATATTTGCTTGCAATAATGCATATCGTTGCATTGAGTATGACTTAGGTGTCACACAACGCAACAACATTGTTGTGTACCTGCACGCTTGTAAATGTACAATCTTACTTTCCACACCAGTCAGGCAAGCTAATATACAAGTGACATGTACAAATGTATCAAAACTACCTCACTTGTCAGGTAGCTTAACACACCCTTGCTACTTTCACAGAAAAAAATATGTAAACATGTCTTTAGCAGATTTGTGCCAGATATGGATTTGATGTGCGATTGGTCAACAAGTCCCAGTACTTCGCATCGACAACACCTGTGACGGGATAGAAGATATAATACTGATTGCGATTCAGGTACATTGTAGCAGCCGTGCGCAACTCACCAGCCGCCATTTGGGTTACTGGATACTCCTTGCTGTCAGAGGCATCACCCTCAATGTAACCCTTGCCTTGTTGCGCATACATGTCAATATCTTTCATCACGGTCATCGCCGTCTTGCCAGACTTATAATCCCTGACGAGAAACGCCATCAACATGTCACGATCCTCATGTACGCCGTTGTGGCAATGGACCATGTATTTGCCGAAGTTTGGACCGAATCGCGCTGCCACAATGATGCTCCGCACATTCCCACCAACTTGTATGACATCCTTCGGCACGCGATTCAGATGATCAGGCGGTGTGGCGCCATCTATCGCCAGCACAGTAAACGTTACGAGATGGACATGCATAGGATGAATCCAACCACCCCCTGATTCTATCTGCCAAACTTCCACTGTGCCTTGGCCGACGTCGTTGTAGAGGAGATGCTCTTCACCAGCATGCTCATCCACTGCAGTATCCCACCCAACACCGTTCATGAGCCAAACGTTAGAACTGCGTTCGAACTTTAGCGAGCGATCCACACTGCCTGCCTTAGCGCGGCGTTGAGCAATTGCCAAAGCTTCCACCCCAATTGGTCCAGTTGCAGCATTATCTGACCAAGTGTCTGACGCGTTAAACCTGGCCCAAGCACTCGACGGCTGCGCCAGCAGAGCAGGTGCGTCATCATTGACTGGAACGCTGTAATCACCAGTTGCCACATTGTTACGGACTTCAATCTTCATGAGGAGGTGAGAGTAGCAGAAGAATGGCGGCTCACTGGTTGTCACCGCAGTATCCTCCTGGTTGTATAGATACAAATCTCTGCCAGCAAAATTCGAAAAGTCACACACCACATCCCACCGGTACGCCGAACTTATTAGCAATCCGTTGGTCGGCACTCGACGCGCTCTCGTCAGAAAGCCCCCATCTGAGCCCACGATACGACAGATGTTGGGTGCAACATTGTTCCCAGACGCAGTCATAATTTTTAGGATGTACACACGTGACACTGCAGCATTCATCATCTTGAAGCGCGTCCAGCGAGCTTGCGTCTTGAAGACAGGCCAGTAGATACCATTCACAAGGTTGATGTCGCCGAAGAGATTGTCGTAGTGATAGTCCGTTCGATTATTGACCAGACGGCATTTGGAGTCCAAGACGAGGTCGTTGAGCTGAAGTACGTGCAGCGGCATACCGGTCATGCCGTACGGTTCTCTGCAAGGGGTGACGATGTGCATGCCAATGAGGCCGGCATAAGTGTTCTCACTGGTGGAGCCAAGCGTATGATCGTGATACCAGTATGTGCTGGGAAATTCGCGGCTGAGGACGTAGCTTTTAGTCTCACCATAGCAAAAGATATCCTGCGCCCAACCGTCGTAGGGTGCTAAGCTCGCCATGCCATGATGGTGGACAGACAGACCACGGCCAGTGCCGGGAGTGGGGTTGCCATTGAGCTTATTACGATCGCGGCAAACAGTTTTGGGAGGATAATCAGCATCGTCCCAACTCTTTGAAGTTGGTGGATAGTTGGCGCTTGTGGGTGGGATTTTGTTGGTATAACGCACTATTGCCTGCATGTGACAGGAGAATGTCAGAGTGAGAGAGATATGCAGGTGCCAAAATTCAGGTTGCACATGACAACAGGTTATACTGCTATGGATTACACCGCTTGTAAAAATGAGATGGCAAGCTGTTCACTATAACAATCATTGTCAGCGATGCAGTCACACATGACGCTCGATTGACATCTTGGCTTTGAGTCGTACATTGCAACTGCGAGGCCAACTTGTGTTACCGCACTAAGTGCAACCTTCCAATGTGAACCTAAAACCCATTCTTAATGTACGCAACAGTCAAGGAATCACAGCATACCAAACACGACAACCAAAGTGGTGAAAACAGTACCATGATCACAACTAGACAGTATGCTTCTTTCCAGATGTGCATGGACAGTCACTCCGGTTGCAGCCACAGCATGCTTGCACTTACAACACGTTGAAAGCAAGTTGTATATGCAGCCCTCACATGAAAATCTGATTTCAGGGCATGCAATGAAAGGTAGCAAGCAGCATTTTACCCAGATACGAAACCTCAACATGGGTTGTACAACCCAATCAGTGGTAGTGCTCTGATTCAGAAAAGCAACTTACATGTACTGCTTCAAGACACAACTGTTGAATATGTATGACGTAACTACAGGCGGGAGTTGCAAACATACAACCTGCTCGCACATGCGACACCAACACAGCAACATTGACCGGTATTCTTCAGAATAAAAGCTGAGGCATGCTGCACGATGTCGGTGCACACTGTTTGTGGAGAAGTGATACGTGCCTGCACGCCAACTTGAGCCATGAACAATGGTCCTGGAAACTGGCGGTTGTACATCAGCATCGGCGTCTTCTGTCCATTGCATTGCGGAATCCCAAGATCCACAGCCACCTCCTCAACGTTTACATCGTAATACTCCATTTTGTACGCAGCATTCGCAGAGTTGACAACGGTGTCAGAGCGCGGCATCTTTATCGGGTTTTTGAAGGGCTTGGTGAAGGGCTCCACGCGCCAGGGCGAGCTGGGGTAGCCCCGCACCTGCACACGGCCGGTGGCTGGCTGCTGACACCCATCTGGACCTATCATGATGTTAAAGCCTGCACACACCCAGGGAGCAGTGAAGAACTGCAGACAGTACACATATCATTACATCCCTGCCCCTTCTCACGCATGTCCATTGAGTCATACTTTACCATCATGCTGGCCTTGATGACATTGACATGCCACATTTTCCACCTGCGGTCAAGATGACGTCATTGTCAAACGACCGCCCCACCATAAGGAAAGATATTGGTGTTGATTCCGGTCGCACTCCCTTCTAAACTGGTCTGGCCATGCGATCAGCAGAGCACCACCACATTTCTGGTGGCAACAACCTGAAAAACAAACGAGCAAGCTGTTGTCCGTCATGTACGCGTTGGATTGTAAGCATTCTAATCAGGCATGCCACGCGTACATGACAGACAACAGTTTGCGCATATTGTATTGTGGGTTAGATAGCTCACGTGACGTATTAACTAGGGGTGTGTTTTGCAGCTTGCAGCCTGATGGCCACAAAACTATCCGGACTTTGACTAGATTTGTAGGCACAAGCTGCAAAACATTCAACACCACCCTCATCCAAAACATTTGCGGCCATCCACGCCTTAAACTTGAACAACCTCACACCCTTTTGTAGCTATGATGACTGACAAGTTCTAAGTGCCCAGGCATGTGTTGACCCATTGTGAACCAGCAAACGACACTGGGCTTGCTGCCTTGGAATGCGGACACAGCATTGATATAGCATGCGGCAAGTCAACTCCGAAATGTTGATCAGTTTGCGTTTGTGAGGTTAATGCTTGTGAAATTGTGAGCATTACTAAAGTGGTCGAATACAAACCCAATTCGTGTGCATAGCGAATAAAATCCACGAGCAGACAATAATCACCGGCTGGGTGGATTTGTTGCTAACTAATTCTGCAGTTCTGTTGTGCTGCTCATCTATTCCAACATGTGATCACATGCAGACGAGTCGCAAATGCGGGGTTACTTACCATCCACGGTACCGTGGATTTGGACTAATCTGGACCAACATCAGCGTAAATTGAGACTATTAACCCATTAAAAGCGACGATTGCGGATTAGTTTGCGGCATACAAGCCATATTTTGGCGGACCTCAGGATACTTCAGAGCCACGAAGCGTTCTCCTACACGGCTCCCAAATACTTTGGGCCACTTGTGGCTTATATAACATCTCTTTCCAGAATAAGGATGGCTTCAAAATCCGGCCCAAAAGTAGGAAATGGCTCCATACGGCCACTAACATTAACAGTAATTTAAGCGCTTGGGAAATAGTAATTCATGCTGCATTGCAATGATGCCCTTGGCACATTTCCTTGCGTGGCAAGATGTTGCATACTATACAGTCATGAGAGTATACTAAACACATCTGCAGACGTAGCAGCCGTGCAGGCACTACCGCAAGGCTTGCAACTAATACTCCGTTTCTTTGCATGCCAGCCGTGCAGAGGCCGTGCAACTGAACGGAACTACAGTGGGTGTTTCGAACTACAGTGGGTGTTTCGTAGTTCCGAAACACCCTGCTCTGACTAGGGCATGCAGGGATTACATAAGCTTGCATAAGGCCGTTGAACTCGGTAACGGACAACGCGTTGTCCGTGGAGAGTGGATGTCTGTGACCAGTATAATCTGCGCACTCTCAGAAAAATGAAAACATACCTTGCATGAGCTTCCTTTCAGCGGAGGTCACCAACACCAAGGAGAAGGCGACCGTCAAACGGCACATCTTCATTTTTATCATCGCGGCTCAGTCTGCGTCCATGTATTCACCTTACGGCACTACCATCGACAAGAGCTGAATGCAGGCAGGCACAACAGAAAAAATCGTCTGCGCTGTGAACATGAAAATATCTCGTGCGACGTTTCTTATTTGTGCGTAGCGTGTCATGCATCCTCGTATTTCCAGCGCTAGACCTGCAGGAGTGACCAACGGCATATGCGGGACCTGGAAAATTGTGAGAGCAACACACAAATCAAGAGACACCTTGCGAACTAGAAATAGCCAGAAAGGTACAAAATACCTTTGAACTTCGGCAGAAGCACGCCAAGTCGACTGGCTTCGGTCCGTATGTTAACATCCGTTAGAAAACGCCGAAACCGTGCACGTGGTAACAGAAAATTGACACGTATGTGCACGTGGAACCACAGCATTGCAGCAGAGTAGACAGTTGCAAAAGTTCTCAGCACAACAGAGGTACACACCTGCTGTTGATCAATTATGATATATCTTTCCTCGATGTCACTGCGGTGCGCCAGCAGCGTGTAGGAGGTGAAGCCGCGCTTGATTGAAGAATAAGCGACGCGACCTGCCGGGGTAGCCAAAGACAAAGTCATAGACATACACCAAGTCCTCGAGAAAACAAGCGGCGGCATGTACTACGATGGGTTCATTACGAGGATTTTTGGGCTTATATGCAGTGACGCTCCATGGAGACGACACCTCTACTTTCTTCTCACCAGTGGTCCTCGCCGTCGACCAACAACTGAGTGATGCGATGTGCGAGGTGAACTGTCATCCACGTATCCAAAGTGATTCCGTGAGACTAATGGTATGACATCATCTCGTTTCGTGCAAATGTGGCCACAAGGCTCACCCTGAAGTGTACTCCTATGCATAACAGTTATCGTCATGTGACACGCGTGTTACACATCGTACGCGTTTAAATTCGACGGTGGTATTAAGTGCGTGGCCCGCTCGACCACATACTGTGCGCGTGCCGCTGTTCTGACAGGGGTTAGAGGTTAGGGCAAAACAGCAGTTTGAGCGCCAGTTCCTAATGAGGCGCTTGGCATGATACGTGCTTGGGTCTTGGCGTGATTCCCGATAGATTTTGTTTTTTTTACTGGGTTACTTGATACGCTGGTATTTGTGGAATAGGCATGTACGCGTATGGGAAGTACGTGTGCGATGTGGTGTGGGTTGTGTGATCGTGTGTGTACTGGTGTGTGTTGGTTTGTGTTTAGCGACAGTAACTTCGCTTGCAAATACTGCTGTAGTAGTCTACTGAGTAGAAACTCTAAACACGCATACGGTCTGACGTTGTAAGGATTGTAATTCGTGCACGTTGGTAGGCTGTCAGTTTCTCGACACGTAGGGTTCAGGCGCATGCAGTTGCTCAATACATAGAAAATGTTCAACCGTGCAGCTGCCTCCGACAACAAGCGATCACGAAGGTAGAGTATTCGACGAGCTTGCCGTGGCTTCGCTTTACTGTGGGGTTCGTTTGTACAAAGTGTAGGTGTGCAAAGGCACTATTGCCTGCACAGAGCCGGTGCGTGCTGCAAATATCGCGTACAGTCCGACCAAACAAAAGCATGTGACTGTGACGTAATTTCATCTTTTTCTTCGAGGAGAGCAGCTATGCGCAGGTGTGCTCATGAACATGAAAAATTGCATTAGCATGCTACAGCAGTGCTCACGCGAGCTCGAGCTGCACGCGAGCGAGCGTATATCATTTGTCCAAGGCAACGACATTGTCCCCGTACTGACAGTTTAACTGTCATGGCGGACGTGTGAAGCTAAGCGATGATGGTGCCGTGAGGAAACTATACATCAAGATGACGAGTGTGGATACTTGCCGAAAGTTGGATTTACACGCAACCATACGAAAGTATACCGTGAGTGCTCAGTTTTATGTGTTTCACAGAAGTGTCGTTTCATTCTTAAAGCTGCGGGTGCAAAGCATGGTGTGTGCAAGCCAGGGTTCGAGTCACGAATCTCTTCGCGCAGAAAAGGCCAGGACTCATCAACGATGTGTGCAATACACTTCTGGGAATTGAAGCTTTCACGTACTGGTTGCTTTGGTCTCAAGCAGCAGTGGAACTGCCAGTGCGGAGATCCCCACTTTGATATGTCGACCAACCGCGGATATCTACGGAAAGCTGATGATGCAAGAATAAGAGCCCTTCTGGCGTCGCAGACCGAGTTCGCGCAGCGGGTGAACTTGTACAGAGTAGATGTGATATATAGGCCCGAGGACACGCAGAGGTGCGCCACTATTGGACGTGAGTTCGACTCTCACGTGCCCTTCACAGGTACCGCTAATTAGGGTATGGATAGCACTCGTAATCGATCTATCAACTGGGGGGCTGAGTCGAGAACATAAGTTCTTGGACGGTAGCTTGTGAAGGGGGCGAGGGTATCAACCACATGTTGCAATGCTCGAGTGTATATATATATATATATATATATATATATATATATATATATATATATATATATATATATATATATATATATATATATATATACATACATACATATATATACACTCAAGCAACTCCACGCGCTTGCCAAGGGGAACCTCCAACACCAGGACAGGTAAACCCCAGGCTCGAGAGCCCGCCTTCAAGGACAAGGAATGCAACCACTGCGGCAATGTTGGCCACATTGCCCCCTACTGCCGCCTGAGGCTTGCTGAGAAGCTGACAGAGCTAGGCTGCAGTGTACAGCCCTCAGGATATGCTCCTAACTCCTAAAGTATATATATATATATATATACTTTAGGATATATATATATATATATATATATATATATATATATATATATATATACTTTAGGATATATATATACTTTAGGATATATATATATATATATATATATATATATATATATATATATATATATACTTTAGGAGTTAGGAGCATATCCTGAGGGCTGTACACTGCAGCCTAGCTCTGTCAGCTTCTCAGCAAGCCTCAGGCGGCAGTAGGGGGCAATGTGGCCAACATTGCCGCAGTGGTTGCATTCCTTGTCCTTGAAGGGGGGCTCTCGAGCCTGGGGTTTACCTGTCCTGGTGTTGGAGGTTCCCCTTGGCGAGCGCGTGGAGTTGCTGGATGGTCTGTCCTTCCTGTCCTGTCTGTCCACAGTCAAGTTCGCCCTGCTGTCTTGAGGTGGAGGGGGGCGGTCCCTGGCGATGGAGCACAGGGCAGTCCTCAGAGAGTCCATGGTGTAGTTGGCTGCACCATGGACTACACCATAAGCTTGAGGACAGATCTTGCACGTGATAGAGAGGAGTTCAGAGACAAAATGATGTGACTAACCATGGTGTGCTCTGCAAGGGGCATGTCCATTGCCTCCAGCTGGTCTTTCAGCAGCAAGATCTCATCCATGTACTCATCAATGGTCTAGGTGGGTCCTTGGTGCATGGTAAACAGGCGCTGTTGAATCTCAATCATGTTGGCTCGCAGGTGGTCCACATAGAATTGCCTGAAAGATTCCCAGATTTGGGAGGGCGAGGTCATGCCCTTGATCCTCCTAGCCCGTCTTGGAGACATGCACAACTTTATCCACTTCTCCGCCTGCTTGGCTAGCAGTACATCTTCATCATCAGCATCTTCAGACAGTTCTTCCAACAGCCAACGGTCGCACCCTTTTGAGAAGAGGAAAGGCAGCATGTGCTCACTCCAGCGCGGCCAGTTGTCATCATTTAGAACCTCTCCAGGTCCATCCTTCAGTGCTCTCCCAGCCATCTTGACTTTTCCTTGCGGTCGTCTTGATTTACTTCATTCTTAGTGCGCAGTGGAAGCGTGCTGGGCCCATAACCTGTCGAGGATTACGGCTTACAGTGGTAAGACGACTTCGGACAACGACTATATATGGGAGAGCATGAAAACACTCCTACGTAATCTGAACACAGACACACATGACAGGAAGATGCGCATGTGGCAGTTGCCGCATGCGGAGGGTGACGTGCGGGTGCGGATCCCGCACGTCTTAAGATGCGTCTACCAACGCGTAAGCAACGGTCCATCCAAGGAACTGTATGTTTGGAGTGTCATCACTACAACAAGTTTTTGTCATTCCTCAACAACATGCGTGTTACACATCGTACGCGTTTAAATTCGACGGTGGTATAAGTGCCTCTCAATGGCCCGCTCGACCACATGCTGTGCGCGTGCCGCTGTCCTGACAGCAGTTTGAGCGCCAGTTGCTAATGAGGCGCTTGGCATGATACGTGCTTGGGCGTGATTCCCGATTGATTTTGTTTTTTTTCACTGAGGTACTTGATAAGCTGGTATTGTGGAATAGGCATATACGCGTATGAGAAGTATGTTTGCGATGTGGTGTGGATGCATGTGTGTTGTGATCGTGTGTGTATTGTGGAAAGGACGTGAGTCCATGTGCATGAACGACATGAGCGGGCTAGAAGGTCATTCGGACTCTCATGTCGTATGTAGGTTTTGCCAATATAATGGGGTGAGAAGGAAATGTTTTAGGGGACAATATAATGGGGTGAGAAGGAAATGTTTTAGGGGACTTGGGTATGGGTATTGGGTATGGCTCTGAGACCAATGGACGGTTGCCTGAATGCCGTGATACAGAGTAGATGTGATATATAGGCCTGAGGACACGCAGAGGTGCGCCACTATTGGATGTGAGTTCGGCTCTCACGTGCCCTTCCCAGGTACCGGTAGTTTGGGTATGGACAGCACTCGTATCGATCTATCAGTACTCTAGTTATAGATAGTCTGAGATAGTGATCTCGTGACTCATCTGTGATGCGCCTGCTCTGCCCTTCTAGCGCGCCTGCTCTGATTGCATGCTCGCCCTTATAGCGGAACTAGCGAGGCTTGCCTCAGGTTTTTTATTTCTACCTACTCCTTAGCTCGAAATAGATCCTCCTCCGCGGTTTGCCGTGGCTCCCTCCTCGTAGGTGTTGTTATTCCAGTTGCTTGCACGCAGCAAGTGCGTGCTTACCAGCAAACTTCGATGATCCGTTGTTTCGACCACGTTTCACGTCAGTTGACCAGTATTTTGATCTTTTCTTTGATTCTTTTCTCCTTTCATCTCATCTTCGACCCTTGTTGACAAGGCTTCGCTGAATCCCGAACTGCTTGAACAGATCGATGTGTCATGTCGTGGTGGTGTTGTGAATGTGAGTGTGTGGCGGGTGGTTGTCGTGCATTGTGAGATGTCGTGAGATAGGCGAGGTGTTCGCTGCGTGGCGGAGCCTCAACGGAGGAAAAGACGGTCTCCGCTGGGCGTGGATCGGTGATTTAGCGGTGATCGTTCCTGGCGGAGGTTCAAGAACATTGTTACTCGAAGCAATTTGTCAACATGAATGACTTTACACGGGAAGGTGCCGCTGCGTTTACGCTGCAGGCCGTCACCCACTGGCTAGGCGTGCAGCTTCCTCACCAACGCCACGTCGTCGCTGGCGCTCCTCACGCCGCCTTTGGCCTGCGGCCAGAGTCTGCGTCGCAGCGCCCCACGACACGACCAGCACAATTGCTCGTGCGATGCATGCGTTGTCGTATGGGCATGAATGGGATACCTTGCAAGTGACCGCCGAGTGAGGCTTATTTTTGGCGTTTCTGGGTTGATGGGTGTAGCGGCGGCCTGTCAAACCCGTCGATAAGCGATGGCCGCTTGGTTGCTCTCGCGTGGCACTTAGGTACACAGGGTTCTGAAATAGCTGCCCGTGATAGTTCACATCCCGGTACGGAGCAAAGCACTGCCAGACCAAAACAACGTTGAAACATCATCACCATACATCTATGAGAGTTATCCAATCGGTTTTGTGGACAGCGTCACTTGTATACCGTGCACAACAGCAACGGAAAAGAAAAAGGAAATCAATCGGGAATCACGCCAGGTCCACGCAAGCGAGCACTACGCCTACGAGGACATGCCCAAAGGGCTTCGGCCTCAAGCCCCTGCACAAAAAGAGCACAGGTCTTGATGCTGCCTTTTGGCGCAGACTTGTTGATGCTCTTCCCTTTTCTGTTCTCCCTGCGCGGGTTCCCGCGCTGGGGCTTGAGTCCGAAGCCCTTTGGGTGTGTCCTCGTAGGCGTAGTGCTCGTTTGCATGGACCTGGCGTGATTCCCGATTGATTTTCTTTTCTTTTCACAGCAGTGGGCACAGAAAGAGCCGCCGTGAGGGTGGAGGCGGGGTCCGCCGCAATCAGTTCAGCCCGCCAGGCGAGCACACGGCTCAGCCAGGGGTTATCAGGTGGCAGCATTGCTAGCGTGTGCAGCTGTAGGCGGTCGTTTGGGAGACGGCGGACACGAGACCAGTAGCGGAACCAGTAGTAGTGGCATGAGCGCGCGGTTGTCAGACTCCAGCGTACGAACACCAAAGTTATATTACAAGCGACAGGGCCGGCAAATCTAGGAAAGGCTACCGAAAGGCGAACAAAAGAAAAGAAAAAGGAAGACAAAGCACACAGCGACACAAACAAACAACGAAGCAAGTCAGACCTCAACCGGGCCCTCTGCCGGCTCATCACATCCTGGCTGGAAGTTGTGTCCCAAACGCACAGCAATGCGCGAGAGAGAGTTGTAGTACATGCGCGCATTGCCCTTGCAAAGGGCGCAGCTGAGCTCCCGACGCACCATTCGGACAAAAACGGCTTTAGACACCCGACCCGCCGCCACTACCAAAGCGCCAAGCTCTGATAGGAACCGCGACGCCGCGACACCCATGCGGCCGTACGACTCCACAGCAAGCGGCACAAAGCCGAACACGGAGCCCTCGCCAACCGCTTCGAAGTCCGCCCGCTTCCGCGCCTCAGCCTTTGCAGCCGCAGACCCTCCAGCCTCCGCAGCGTCTCGCATGTACGACGCAGCCGCGGGGTGCGTGACGAAGCAGTCCAGGATGCGGACGCCACCGTCAGGCCAAACCACGAGGATGTCACCCCGTTGACTGGCAGCCCCTTGCGCCCCCGGGGCTGCAAGGCTGCTGTAGAGCGGCTCCGCGCACCAAAGTCATTGTGCAGGAGTGCCGACGGGTATTGAGCGCGAAGCTTGCCGCGCGACACGCCAAGTGCCGCTCGAAGGGCTTGTCGGATTGGGACTTCAAGGGGCGCAGCCAGGGGCGGCGCCCAAAGCTCGATATCATATGTCATGCACGGTTTGATGCAGCTGTTGATAATCGCAAGTTTGGCGCGCATGGTCACGTGCGGATTTTGCAAGGTGTGCTTCTACATGTGGAAAGCGGCTTGGCCTTTGCGGCGGGCGAGCTGGGCATGCGCAGCCCACTGGCAGTCTGCCGTCAAGAGCAGCCCGAGGTTCTTCGTGCGGTTCTTATTGGCGAGTGGGACATCCCCCCAATACCATTGATCCAGGCCTTCGTGGATGGGGGTGCCAGACTAGTCGCTGGAAGCGCCACCAGGATGGAAAACGACAGTGTGACATTTTGCAGTATTGGCCACGCCTTTCCAGCGGTCCAGGTGCAAATTGTAGGCGTTGATGATGCGTTGTAAGCCAGCACGAGCGCCGGACAGGGATGCCAGGTCATCAGCATACCCCTGGCTTACGAGGTTAGGGCGTTCTGGATGGATTGTGATCCCTGCGGATTGGAAGGAGGACTGCAAGTCATCCAGGAGGTCGTCAATAATGACATTAAACAGCATGGTGGAAAAGGGGCAGGCTTGAGCAACTCCTTGGCCAATCGCAAAGAATTCCCCGAGGTGGCCGTCAAGCTTAGGGGCACTGCTGCCTTTGGCATAAAGTTCCCGAACGATGCGCCAGGATTTACCTTTGGCCCCTTTGTGATGTAGTTTGTAAAAGAGACCCGAGTGCCAAACGAGGTCGTACGCTTTTTTCAGGTCAAGGAAAAAGGCATGCGTGCGGAGGTTCTTAAATTTGCGGTGAGAGATGACTGAGCACAAGACAAAGAGAGGATCCATCGTGCCTCGGTGTTTGCGGAAGGCAGACTGGTGGCCTTGCAGTGGAAGGGCGTTCTCCAGCCGAGCGCCAATGATGGCCGTGAAGCGTTTGTCGAATAACGGGCAGAAGTGTGATGGGTCGGTACTTGCCGCAATTGGATCGCTCTCCGGTCTTGTACAAGCTTACTACGACGCCTTTCCGCCACGTCGAGGGTACCAAGTCCGCTCTCCACAGCAGAGCGAAGAGGGTGGTAAGCATGTCTGGCACACAAGAGCCACCGCTGCGAAGAAGTTCCGCCGGCAGACCATCATGCCCTGGTGATTTGTAGCGTTTGAGGCAGCTGACCGCGAGTGCCACTTCGTCTCGAGTGATGGGGTTGACCAATGCAGGGTCGTCGGGGAGGGATTGGCGACCATCCGGGCAACCTCGGCGTTGATGTGTGCGTGATGATTGCGGAAGGGGGTCTCTTCTACGGAGGGGGAGGATGCGGCGTCGCCAGGTGCGCATAACGGTCTCGAAGCGTCGCGAGTTCGTCGGGGGTGGTAGTGGCGAGGTGGCCCGCGTCGGTGCGGAGGGCCGCGATAGTGTGTAGCAAGTTGTCTGTGGATTTACTTGCCTGCATCCGGTTCCAAGCCGCATGGCCCCCCGGTGCCGCAGCCCACTCGGTATTGATCCATTCGGCGAGGCGTGTGGTGTGTTGGTGTTTGGCTATGCGAAGGGCTGTGCGTGCTTGCGCGTCTGCGGCGCGGAAAGCCTCAGCGTGGGCCAGTGTTTGGTCGTGCAGCCAGCGGTGGTGGGCGTTGCGCCGGTGATTTTGAGCTTGGCGCAGGGCTTTAAAACTAAGCTTTCGTTTTGCCCGGGCGCCACGCGTGACTGTCGTACACTTCGTTGCGCTGTGCAGTGATGACATGGGTGAGGGCCCTTACATCCGATTGGCTGAGATTTGCGCAGCGGCAAGTGCGAAAGGGGCTGCAACGTCATGAAAATGGGAGCGGAGATGTTGCAGAGCGGAAGAGTAGGCCGTGGACACGGCAGGGGTATTGAGCGCACCCTGGCGCCAGCGTAAGTCCTGGTGTCGTCAGTTTGCATTTGGGACCGCGGGCAGGGAAAGTGATGACCAGAGGAGTATGGTACGAAGAGCAGAGGGCGACGTCTGCGTCCTTAGACGGCAGCGTGTAAACGCTGGCGCTCCACGGAAGTGCATCACGTTCCCCCAGAATGTGATGGATGATGGTTACGTTTCGGAAGGTAGGTATGTGGTGGTCAGCAGTCCTAACGTTTAAGAAGAAAAGTCCTATTAAACTTCATACATAGAAGTAAGCTAGCTCCTTCTAGGTTGCCGGTTAGCATGCCAGAGGTCTGGCCATGCTGTTCGTAGGTGTCTTTGGCTGCATGGTTGTGGCCAGAATATGCAAGATCCCTTAGCATAAGCACAGTGACAGGTTTCTGCATATAATGGCGAAAAAGAGCAACGTTTCACGGAGGAGGCATTTTACTTTTGCTACTTTGCTGGTATCTGGGAGGTAGATAGTAGCTACGTACATGTCAGAGTGATTGCCAGAGATATAGCCCCAGAACGGGTCGTACCGGTAGTAGGTTGCTGTGCACGGGCCGAGATAGTTGGACGTTTTGGCAATTCCGTCGGTACCGAGGAAGGCAAAGGCACCAGTTTTACTTTCCCATCGCTAACTTCCCTTACTTAAGAGTAGTCGGGATGTGGCGATGTGCGATGGTCTACTCATTCGTGTGTTTCTTGGACAGGTAGTAAAGATAACCTCGGATATGTATGAGGTGCTGTATAGGTAGCAGTTTGCGTGGTCACTGCGTTGAGAGTAACCTCATTCAGATTCAAGGTGGCAATGGTGAGTTTACAATGGGCATGTATACGGCTTGGTAACTGCCAGCCATAAGGTGGGAGGGGGTGGGGGGGTGTTTTGGTAGGAACGGGATTTGTGGAGGCGGTAATGGTGGTAGTGAGTGCAAGGGCTACAGGGTCATGGCAATTGTGGGTGTTTGTAGTCGAGTTTGAGGAAGATTTGAAGGTTAAGAGTTTGCTTACATAAGGATGAGGTTATATGTGCACTTAGTGTGTTACAAGCTACAGGGCCGGCAAATCTAGGAAGGCTACCAAAAGACGAACAAAAGAAAAGAAGAAGGAAGACAAAGCACACAGCGTGTGTACTTAGTTAACAAGTGCTCGGTTAGAAAAGGGTGCAATCATTGTTTATTACAATGGTGTTTTTATTGAGTTGAGTGTGAACTATATGATGTTTGTTGTAGCTTTTCATGTCCAAATGAGATGATTGTTGAAAAAAAAAATATGTACATAGTCTTTCTATCAAAAATGTAACTGTTATGGTAGTGTGGTTTTGATGTATATGACTGTGTTTTACCAATTATCAACTACCGAGATTATATTCTTTTCCATTTCCAACTTGCATAGTGTTCATGTATTTTGTCTAGGTCATATCAGGTAAGAGTGAAGTGCTGTGTGCACAGATTTCACAAGCATGTTACACTCTTAGCTGCTACATCATCGCAGGCAAACTCTCAACATATAAGTGAACATATGATAAGTAACCTCATTTTTCAATTGTTGAAAGAGTGTGCCACGAGGGGTTGGTGCTGTCATAGGGACACACATATGCCGCTGTCACACAAATGCATTGATTACATCATACCCTCTTACATTGTATACAATGTACACAGATGAACAGGTTATATATTTTCCACTCTTCTCTTACTTTCCCATATATATACTCCACAATTTGACCAATGGCCAGAAACATATCATATATGTTGTAGAGTAGTAGAAATGTGTGAGCAATGAATGAGTATGTATTGTACAAACGTGTGAGGAATGAATGAGACTGCATTGTACAACATAATTTATGGATGGAAAACCAAACAAACAAAAGAATATGTAAGTTATATTGTATGCACATAAGTTGCATGTTGAAGTACGACTGAGTACTTCTTCCCTCAGTGGGAATTTAGCATGCTTATCACGTGTATGCATACCGGAGCTATCCAGTCCTAATTACTAATCCAGTGTCCAGTCACGTCCATCCTGGATACTGATCTAGGCTGTGAGACTGATCCCTATCAGTCTCCTATGAATATGTACTCGGTACGTGTGTATCTCCGGTAAGTTGTCTGTAATCTCAACAGGTTATGGGTCCGCACGCCTCCGTTGCGTTGCGTGGTATTTGGTACTCGTTTGAGTTACGACGCTTCGCTGACCCGCTGCAATAGTGCCTAGTATGGATGACCGCAGCGGAGCTCTGTCCAGGCATGGACCTGGCTTCCTACTCACCTCGCGCAATTGGCCAAGGTGGAGTAAGAAAATGCTCGCTTTTGCAACAACGAAGAACCTTCGTCGCCATCTCCGAGGAGCGCCTGGCGAGAATGCTGATCCAGCTGTACTTGAAGGTGACGAAATCGCACGAGCTTACATAGAAATGAATGTTGATGACGCCGCAGCGCGTGTGATTGAAGGCGCTGCATCCGCCTTTGCTATGTGGACGTTACTGGAGGCACGTCACCAGAATTACCTTTCGCCCCGCAGCAGATACAAATACAGGAGCAGCTGTTTGCAATCCGCCAGGGTGCCGACGAAAGTGCAGATGCGTACGTCGACAGGGCGCTGGAGCTGAATGAGCAGCTGACCTCCATTGCTGCTGGGGTCCCAGTGGCCACGGTAGTCAACCAGCTGATTAGGGGTCTCAGTGTGCGCTTTGACGCAGGCCGTCCCCATCTCCGTCTAAATGCCCATACTTACACCCCTGACACGCTGCGTCTTGCTCTGTACGCTCTGGAGAGCGACCTGCCCCCATTGGAGCGTCCCGCTAGAGCGCTGGCAGCTGAACGCAGAGGTCGCAGTACTGACCGTCGCAGTCGCAGTGCGTCACCCAGGCGCACCCCACGGGACCGCACACCAGAAGGCTCAGCATCCGCTTCTGAGGAGCGGAAATGTCACTTTTGTGGCCATGCTGGTCATATCACGCCCTTCTGCGTTATGAAGCTCCAGGAGAAATACCCGCAGCCTAGGTACCTTCGCGCCTGGCTACCCTAAGCCACACCAAGGCATGTATTCCTCCTCCCGCGTGCACGCACAGTGTGAATGGGTACTGGATAGTGGGGCCACAGACAGTATGACTCGCGAGCGGCACATTCTGGCAAATTATGTCAGGTTTCCTAAACCGACCCCTGTCAACTTTGGGAACGGGACATGTGAGCACGCCCTAGGCATGGGGCGAGTGCGGCTCAAAACCACTCATGGGCTGCTGCACTTACGTGATGTCTTGTATGTGCCCTCGCTCGTGTCAAACTTGCTCTCTGTCCATGCGCTCACGGCGACTGGCCATTCTCTTGGAATTGACCCGCACTCCTCCGTCTTCGAGATCGCTCATGGGGGGAAACTCGTCGCCACAGCCACGGTCTGCGATAACATGTACCTCCTGGATGTCCCACGCATGCGCACTGCTTCTGTTGCTGTCAAAGAGTCTCTAGCCATGCGCTGGCACCGGAAACTGGGGCACACCGGCATGGGCACGCTCGCGGACATGCAACGCAAGCGTCTGCTGGGTGATTGCCCGGTGACTCCTGTGGAGTTCCTCCACGCGCGTGACACTGAATTGTGCAACCCCTGTCTTGATGGCAAGATGCATCGCTCTTCTCACCCTGAACAGGACGGGCAGGCACCCCATGTCAACTTCAGGGTGCACTCAGATTTGATGGTTCTGCTCAACTTTCCCACGGTAGCTAAGGAGCGCTATGTCCTGACTCTCTTAGAAGAGTTCTCAGGGTTCTCACTTGTTCGCTTGCTGCATTCGAAAGACCAGGTGATCACCGCACTTCCTAGCATGGTCCGAGAAATGGCCACACAGGGGGGACAATCAGTTAAGCGCATACGCACTGACCAGGGCCGCGAGTATGTGAATGCGGACTTGAAGGAAGCATTTGAGAAGTTGGGCATCTGCATGAGGAGACCGCGGGCTATACGCCGGGAGCAGAATGGTAAGGCTGAGCGGCTGAACCCGCACCCTAATGGAGCGCGCTCGCACCATGCTGAGTGCGGCTGGGCTGCCAACCACCCTCTGGGGATACGCCATCCTGCACGCTAATCACATACGAAACTGCATGCTCTATTCTCCCACGCAGCGTGTGCCTTACCATGCGTTCACGGGCGTTGCACCTTCTATCTCTCAGTTTCACCCATGGGGGTGCGACATCCGCGTGCACGTGCCTGCCAGCAAGGCGTACCAAGCTTGCCCCGAAGAGCACGGCGGGCATATACCTCGGAACGGCAGGTGGTCTTGAATTCCAGGAACGTTTACGCACTGGTTGATGGGAGGATACTGACCACATGTGACTTTCGTGTCCAGGATAGTGTTCCTGACCCCTCGACCCCGACTGGCGTGCGAGCCTCGGGTGTGGAAGAGGGGCAGGCTGATCAAGGCCTTCCTGCTCCCCTCGGGTGATGCGGATTCCTCGCCTGATGGTACTCCGCTGACGGCACTACTTTCCCGCTCGTGTCCCCGACGGCTCTGGCCGATACCGCCCAGTACCGCCCGTGTTTCGTGGAGTCCCCATTCCCCACGCTTGCGCCTGCAGACTACGTGTCAGCTAGAGGGTCTGCCATGGCGGACAGTGGCAGTTCCGTGCCTCCGGAGCAGGTCGAGGGAGGGGACGAGGCCGATGGCCCCCTTCCTGTTCCGGATGACCCGGGCCCTGCTGCCTCCATGCCTCCCGCTGACGAGTATGCCATTCCTGACCCTGACGATGCGGTTCCTGAGGTGCTGCTCTCTGCCCCCGTTGCTGCCCCTGCCCCAGTCGCACCCTGATAGCCGGGCTGCACATCCCCGCACGCGTGCTCCTCCTGCTTTCTATAATCCTTCGTTATTCGCTGCTCGCTCTGGACTGTCGTCCGAGCAGAGCCCTCGCTCGGCTGTGAAGCCTGTCCGGCGTGTGGTACGGTTCTCCACTGAGCAGACCAACCGTGTACGCGTACGCTGCTCAGTCGAGCCCGAGTCGCCCCAAAGGGATCGACTTCTCTGCCTTCCCTACGGTGCTCTCCCATGGGCGCAACATGCTCGACCTGTCCCAGCTGCCTAATGGTGTCAAGCCTGAGGACCTGATCCCGCACTCCATGGAGGCTGCTTTGAGTCCGGAGAACCCCTACCGGGAGAATTGGTGGGCGGCGATGCAGGAGGAGAACAAGTCTCTTTGGGACCATCAGTGTTTCTCGTACACTAGGGCGCCTGCAGGTGCACACACAGTCGGCAGCAAGTGGGTGTACGACGTCAAGCGGCCGGGTCCCGGGGACTCGCAGGTACGCCTCAAGGCGCGACTTGTGGCGCAGGGATTCTCGCAGCGCCCAGGCGTGGACTATGATGAGCTGTTCGCCCCGGTGGCCAGCCACACTACTGTGCGGGCATTCCTGTCTCTCGCCAACTATCACGACCTGGAGATACAACAGGTTGACGTCAAGACAGCCTTCCTGTACGGTGAGCTTCCCCCCGGGCAGACGATGTATATGAAGCCGGTCCCAGGCTTCCCCTGCCCAGTGGGGCAGGTATGTCGTCTCCACAAGACCTTATATGGCCTGAAGCAGGCACCTCGCGCGTGGTATCAGCGCTTGAAGGATGAGCTCACTGCAAGGGCTTCACGCCTGCCGATTCAGATCCTGCTCTCTTTGTCAAACTCGACGCAGAGGGTAAGGTGCTTGCTCTCATCTACGTGGACGACTGCTTGATTGCAGGGCGGTCCGCTAAGCACGTGCAGGAGGTCATCGACATGCTGCAGAGCATCTTTGACATCAAGGTCTTGGAGAGCCCAAGGATTTTCTTGGCATCAACATCGTGAGGAACCGGGCGCAGGGGACCCTGGCCATCCATCAGAAGCCGTACGTCGAGAAGATGCTCCGCAAGTATGGCTTCGCTAAGTGTCACCCCATCAGCACCCCAGCGGTCTGCAAAGTGTCCACCACGGAAGCGGACGAAAACGCTATCTTTCTTCCCCACCAGCAGGTACAATTGTATCCGGCAATGGTGGGTTCACTCATGCACTTGGCCAACGGGACTAGGCCGTGTTGAGATTTACAGACAACTTACCCGAGGTACACACGTACCGAGTACATATTCATAGGAGACTGATAGGGATCAGATCTTACAGCCTAGATCAGTATCCAGGATGACGTGACTGGACACTGGATTAGTAATTAGGACTGGATAGCTCCGGTATGCATACACGTGATAAGCATGCTAAATTCCCACTGAGGGAAGAAGTACTCAGTCGTACTTCAACACTCCCCGTTCCGAGGTGGGTCTAGCTCTGGAGACCAAGGCTCCCCGGATGGGGATCACTTCAATGTCTCAAGCACACAAAAATGTGACCTCGTACATCTAGACACAGATTTCGGAGGGTGGATGATCATGCGGGCTCTCCTTCCTAAACACGGGAGAAACAAGCACAAACAAGGCGCCTGTACTCGATTCGAGGGACTCATGACACGCACTCCCCGTACTATCCAACTTCAGGGGACTCATTTATTGAGGAAACCAGAATGCTCCCCGTACTCGATTCGGGGGACTCAATGACACGCACTCCCCGTACTGGTCAGCTTCAGGGGGTCGAATTATTAACGCAAACACATCAAGGACACGACACACACAAGGCAATGCAACTAGCACGACACGAGCCGGCTAGACAACAGAAACGCAAGAGTCTGTCCAGTCCAAACATGACTTCAAGCAGGTTCAGTCGTCGCAGGCCCATGCCCGCAACACATGCATCTAGTCGCTCCTGCGCCAACGGCTTTGTAAGCTGGTCGGCCCAGTTAAGGGCGGTATCAACATAGCCGTAAGATCAGTGTGCCCTCGCGCGGCGCGCTCCTGTACGAAGTGGTGTAGCACATCGATGTGCTTGCTGCGGGCGGAGACCATCGGATTCTTAATCAGAGACAACGCTGCCTGGTTATCCCCCGGAGCTGGACAGGACCCGTCAGCTCGTAGTCCAGAGTCGGGAGCAGCTTCCGCAGGAACAACGCCTCTCTCCCTCCAGCGCCTGCGGCCATATACTCCGCCTCCGCGGTGCTCAGGGCCACCGGTCGGCTGCAGCCTGGACTGCCATGAGATAGCAGCCCCATGAAGGAGGAACACGTACCCCGTGGTCGACCTCCTGGTGATAGCATCGCCTGCATAGTCAGAGTCCGTATACCCCAGGAGCCCCCCGGTAGCATGCCTGGAATACACCAGACCCATGTCCTTGGTACCCACCAGTACCGAAGACCCGGACCGCTGCATTCCAATGGCGCGGCAAGGGGCGCGGAGATGACGAGCCAGCGAATTCACAGCATGAGCAATGTCCGGCCTAGTCCCGTTGGCCAAGTGCATGAGTGAACCCACCATTGCCGGATACAATTGTACCTGCTGGTGGGGAAGAATAGCGTTTTCGTCCGCTTCCGTGGTGGACACTTTGCAGACCGCTGGGGTGCTGATGGGGTGACACTTAGCGAAGCCATACTTGCGGAGCATCTTCTCGACGTACGGCTTCTGATGGATGGCCAGGGTCCCCTGCGCCCGGTTCCTCACGATGTTGATGCCAAGAAAATCCTTGGGCTCTCCCAAGACCTTGATGTCAAAGATGCTCTGCAGCATGTCGATGACCTCCTGCACGTGCTTAGCGGACCGCCCTGCAATCAAGCAGTCGTCCACGTAGATGAGAGCAAGCACCTTGCCCTCTGCGTCGAGTTTGACAAAGAGAGCAGGATCTGAAATCGGCAGGCGTGAAGCCCTTGGCAGTGAGCTCATCCTTCAAGCGCTGATACCACGCGCGAGGTGCCTGCTTCAGGCCATATAAGGTCTTGTGAGACGACATACCTGCCCCACTGGGCAGGGGAAGCCTGGGACCTGCTTCATATACATCGTCTGCCCGGGGGGAAGCTCACCGTACAGGAAGGCTGTCTTGACGTCAACCTGCTGTATCTCCAGGTCGTGATAGTTGGCGAGAGACAGGAATGCCCGCACAGTAGTGTGGCTGGCCACCGGGGCGAATAGCTCATCATAGTCCACGCCTGGGCGCTGCGAGAATCCCCTGCGCCACAAGTCGCGCCTTGAGGCGTACCTGCGAGTCCCCGGGACCGGGCCGTTTGACGTCGTACACCCACTTGCTGCCGACTGTGTGTGCACCTGCAGGCGCCCTAGTGTACGAGAAACACTGATGGTCCCAAAGAGACTTGTTCTCCTCCTGCATCGCCGCCCACCAGTTCTCCCGTAGGGGTTCTCCGGACTCAAAGCAGCCTCCATGGAGTGCGGGATCAGGTCCTCGGGCTTGACACCAATAGGCAGCTGGGACAGATCGGAGCATGTTGCGCCCATGGGAGAGCACCGTAGGGAAGGCAGAGAAGTCGATCCCTTTGGGGCGACTCGGGCTCGACTGAGCAGCGTACGCGTACACGGTTGGCTGCTCAGTGGAGAACCGTACCACACGCCGGACAGGCTTCACAGCCGAGCGAGGGCTCTGCTCGGACGACAGTCCAGAGCGAGCAGCGAATGACGAAGGATTATAGAAAGCAGGAGGAGCACGCGTGCGGGGATGTGCAGCCCGGCTATCAGGGTGCGACTGGGGCAGGGCAGCAACGGGGGCAGAGAGCAGCACCTCAGGAACCGCATCGTCAGGGTCAGGAATGGCATACTCGTCAGCGGGAGGCATGGAGGCAGCAGGGCCCGGGTCATCCGGAACAGGAAGGGGGCCATCGGCCTCGTCCCCTCCCTCGACCTGCTCCGGAGGCACGGAACTGCCACTGTCCGCCATGGCAGACCCTCCAGCTGACACGTAGTCTGCAGGCGCAAGCGTGGGGAATGGGGACTCCACGAACACGGGCGGTACCTGGGCGGTATCGGCCAGAGCCGTCGG
>NW_028323351.1:0-57949 GCF_984573655.1 Nuphar pumila | reverse complement strand
TTGCTGTGTTTACAACTACGATGGGCGTGCATTTTGTGTGCTTGAAAAGAAAAGAAAGGAAATACGCCAGCCCAAAGAAGACGGCGTTGACAATTTATACGCCGATGGAGGGCCCGGATGATGCCCGTCTTACTTAGTTGTTTCGTTTGTGTCGCTGTGTGCTTTGTCTTCCTTTGTTTTTCATTCGCGTTTTGGTGGTCTTTCCTGGTTTGCCAGCCCTGTCGCTTGTAACACATTTATACTCCGGCTATGCATGCAAGACAGCCAGAGCTGAAATCGCGCCTAAATGGAGGGATGCAGCATCCCCACAAGAGGACGCAACTACGGAGGCTTATGGAACGCCAGATTAATAAGGTGGCCGTCAAGCTCACGACGCTGAACAACAAGGCCATGTGTAAGATTTAGGGTCATGCGCACAACGAAGCGACAACAGAGTTCAACGCGGAAGCCGAAACACCCAGGGCGGTCATACAACTAAGCATATCACGGTAAACAGTGCCAGCAACCCCAAGCGTGACAGTATGATAATGCACAGGCCAGCCCACATCACGCAACAAAGTCTCAAGCAACCGATGTTGTGAGCGCTTTTGGACGTGTCTGGCAGCAGCAAAGCCCTCCCGGACAAAATCGAGTTCAACGATGTGCACAATTTCAGCACCCTCATACACGTGCCACGTGGGATCCTCCCAATCGGTGGAGGTGAAGCAGCGGCAGCGAGCGCGCGGCCGCCATTCGAGGACAGCAATGTCGGGCCGGAAGTGAACAGTATAGATATCCAAGCGGGCGAGGAACGCCGGTAGGGATTCGTCCGGGGAGCCGAATTTGGCATGGAGGAGTTCACACACAAGGGAATCAATGGGCGAGGGGGCAGAGCCCGTCGTAGACATGAGGACAGCCCTACACATCCGAGCTCGCAAGGCTGTGAGAAGATGGGCTGGCAGGCATTTGGGAACGTACGCACCATGCGTAAGCACGTCGTCTTTTATATCAATGTCATCGGCGTAACGTCCGCAAGGACGAAGTGTTTACCCATACGCCCTTGAGTATGGCCGCCAACAGAGTGCGCACAGCAGCGTCGTGGCGATGGAGTACTCTACGTTTGATGCGGGGCTCGTCACTTTGTGTGCTTGATGTTTGAGGAGCGTGCCATGGTCGGAGGTGTGTGTTTCGCGACTCAAAAGAGACCCATGTCTGTGTCCACCTTGATCCAATTTGATTCAGAAGGGGGAGAGTGTAAGGGAGAGTAATGGCAGCGAGCATCAGTGTTGAAAAAAAATCAACGTCTTTCTGTAAAGTCGAATGATATATACATGAAAGTGCCTACCGCGTGCAGTGTGCTGCGTGCGTGCAACGGTGCATGCACGGCCCATGCAATCGAGCGGTGCACGGATATTCACAGAATATTCCACTTTGTTCGATCAGTCGAGAGAGCGAGGGGAGGGCAGGCTTTCCCGCGGTAGCGCTCAACGACTTCCGGAACTCCAGAAGTTTTGGCAAAACAGCATATTCCACCCCCCAAATGACCTGTGATTACATTACTACAGTCTTTGAAGGGGAGCGCAGTGCATATGACCTCAGATGTGATCCTGTATTTTCGAATTCATGCTCTCGAGTGATTTTGCAGTTCCGGGTTTGTGAGTCTCGAATCTTGAGTGTCACTCTCAAAGCGCACGTGTGCCTGCCAAGATTTGATCCCTGCAACAACTTTCTCCATTGGCACGCAAGTATTCCTGGTGCCACTAAACTTCCCTCGAACTCAATTGTATTCACCCTCCGCCTGGACTTCTCCTTCGTCTACCTGCATTCCTTGTCCACCATGAGCGACAGCACAAGGTAACCCTGACAGCCCGGCCATTCGCGATGCTTGCCACTTGTCTGCGTCTGTCCTTACCACGGTTTGCTGTTCAGTGCTTTCTGGGACAAATGCGGTCGACTTCAACAGGCGACGTGCTGCTGTTGACATCGGTCCCTTGGCGGTCCTCACGTTGAAGGTCCGTTCCTCTTGGCCTGATTCCCATTGGCTGACGACTTTTGTCAGGGACGTATCACATAGTTGATGACTGTTCTCAGGGACTGAAGGAAGCGGGGTCCCGGTTGATCGGAGCACCTGGGGCTGATACTCGGCTAGGGTTTTGATTAGCCGCAACCGCTACCGGTAGTAAAACGCACCAAACGAAAGTTGTCGTCAACAATAATTTGTTTGCTTGTGAAAGGCACTGTTTCATTTGCTGCATTCTATTATATGCAATTTATGACATTTTCTATGGAAAGCCAGAGCGCTGCCTAAATCTTGCGCTTCCATGAATCAGGTTTGGCACTCGAGTCAAGTGACTGCACCAGCGACCATGACGACGTCCTTGGGATGACCCGCGAAGGCAGTTGCGCATTTCCGTTTGTTGGCCTCTCTCACAAAACGAACGATAATCCCCATGTTTGCCTTTTCGACGCCAGCACGACGTCCATATGGATCAACATCCGCGGGGGGTCGAAGGATGGTAAGCTCCCTTACCGCCATCCTGCGACGGCGCGATATCCGGAGGTGTTGTTTGTCATGAGCACGGATATGATCAGCTTCGTGTACGCCATGCGGATCTCCCAGCGCCCCAGCTTCTTGTCCGTTCTCAGCACCCAATACGGGGCCATTCAGACGTCGCCGACGCGCATGTTCGCTTCACATGGCCGGTGCGCGCAGCCAGTGTCACAGGAGCACGATGCCGCTCACGAACATGCAGTAGTGCACGACGCACACCTGTCAGTTCCCTGTGACCGAGGTCAAGCGTCAGCAAGCCCAGTACGTAGATGCCGACCGTCGCCACGTCCATGCGGGCCGCCTCGTCGTAGTGGAGCTGCTATACAAAGGTCACCGACATGCCGTAGTAGGATTCGCCCGTCGGGGCCGCAGGAAAGAAAGTGCCACGAAGTTCATTCAGACCTCGAATTACACGGCACCTTACGACGCGCTCAGCCGCCCGGGGGCGTAGCACCCCCCCAACACCCACGACAGTAGGAATGACTAGACCGTACCCTGTGTGCCACGTTGCAAGACAGGCATTTGTGTGCAGGTCAGCAAGCACTAGGACCTATGGCGACGCTCAGCCCCGCTTCTGCCAGAATGCTCAAGCTGGAGTGGCGCTTACACTCTGGCCTCGAACAAACAGAGTCCATTGACCTCGATGTTGCTGTGGAAGGGCTTGGTCAAGTCTTGAAACACTCTGCAAATGTGCAGTCACTGAAAATCAAGGTGCGCACAGATCGATGCCGACCTGCGCGGCCTTCAGTAGACGTGAACTGCAATAAGAGCAAGGACATCCTTAGGCAAGTGGCCGAAAACCCCATGGATACGTTTCCGTCGTCGCGTTCTGCGGCATGGATTTATTCAATTATTGAAGGGCGCACAGATGGCCGCCAGTGAAGCGCTGAGAACCGGTTTGTCCCAGCGTGGAGGTAGCCAAGAGATGGATCACGCGCTGCTGACTTCATGCAAAGGATTGGCCTGCATGGTTCGTCGTCTTGTTTTGTGCGTTATGGTGACGAGCCGATGCATGAAATCGCCATGACCAATCACAGCAATTCACGGATGTTGCTAAGCAAGCTCGCGCTTGGACCCATTTTAGTGGCTTGGATGTGGCAGTGGCCGTGTGGGTGTTCAGCGTAGCGGCCAAGGTTGATGACCGTTGTGCATCAAATTGGAACGCATATGCATATGCCCCTGGTGCAGGATGATGGAATGATGGAATGTACTTCGTGTTTGCTTGCTCTGTGCAGCTGTGAGCTTACGACAGAAGCCTGCACGGTCATGCAGGGTCAACTGCCAGCGCTTCCGGACAGCATCGTCCAGCTGTCGTTGCTGCAAGAGCTGCATCTGTTGGGGTGCTGCACACTGGAGGCTTTGTCGGAAACGATCGGCGATCTCGAGGAGCTTCGCATCCTGGTCCTGACCGATTGCAGCGCGCTGACAGCCCTACCCCAGTGCCTAGGACGTCTGACACAGCTCGAGGTCCTGTCAGTGAGTGGCGGCACCTCGCTGGTCGCCGTGCCAGAATCCATCGGCTGTCTGACCGCGCTGCAGATCCTTCGCCTTGAGCAGTGCGTCCTGCTCACGACGCTGCCGTCGGAAATCGGCAACTTGACTTCACTCCAGATTATCGACATAAGGGTGAGTGCTCATGGTCTCTCATGTCTCCTTGCACTGCCAAATTACGAGCTGGCGGCTAGTGCCGCCAATTGCGCGCAGTGACGAGAGGCATTGCCTCGTTCCTTGTTTTCGGCCTACAAGAAGAGCCAATCTATATCGGAACGCGATCTTGTGCACTATCAAATGGGTCAAAGCCATGTTTGTTCAGCCGCCCAGTGGCTGAATGTCAGAAGGACACAGATGCCGTTTAGCATTTGTTTGCCGACCGAAGAGCCCCTTGAGCAAGGGCGACACCGGCCACGGTAGCTCGGTGTAAACACACTCTTTCCCACCCTTTTACGTGGCTTTTATCGGCCTTGATTCACCACAGCGTGGAGATGCATCGCTCGATGATTGTCCAAACAGAAGCGCTTCCCATCCTCAATGTTATCAGTCAAGGGAATCGCACTGTCTATTCAAATTTAAAGCAGGGCCTTCTGTTGTTTGAGGGCTTGCCGGGGTACAGAGCATGGAGTCGTTTTGTGAGCTTCAGTCGTCCAAAATTAAGCATTCTTGCTTGCCACGCAGGGGTGTGTCTCCCTGCATGACATGCCTGAGCGCATTGCAGAGTGTGTATCACTCAAGTCGCTCATTTACACGCTGCACGACGCGAAGACTTACAGTGCGAAAAGTGATGAGAAGAATGATCCGGGCAAGATGCTCGGGATGGCTGCTCAGCTTGTTCTCTCCATCGCATTTGAACTTGGAGTGCTTATGAGCTGCTTCACCGACGCTCAGACCGCGGCGGAACGGTGCTTCAACACGGCGGTGGCCATCGCTATCATGATGGGCCTGATGTTTGGCATCGCTATTGTGGGATCGACTTATGACCCACATCCCCAAGCTCCCCTGCCTGAGGCCGGCAGCATCCTTGATGAGAATGGCAAAAACAGCGCGCACGCAACGTCCGGGACTTCACCGAACCTGGTGGATGGGGAAACCGCAGCGCTTCTGCAGTTTGCTGGCTCAATTCCCCGCTCCGAAGATGAGTCAGATGCATTGACAGGCAGCAACGCAGCGCACAGCTCCTGTGCTTGGCCCGCGGGCGCATGGACCGACGGCACGAGCTGTCTTTCTATGAAGAGTGGTTCTCCCAGGGAGCTGACGAACGCCCCAGCCGAGTTGAATCCTGGTGTCGCCGTCACGATCACACCGGCTGCGCACGTCGGCAGAGCGGACGACGCAGCGCGTGAGGTGCATGTAGGGCTGCCGCATCTGCAGTTGTGGGCGGAGCACCAAGCTGTCATGAGAGACCACCCAGAGCGGCTGGGCGAGTACATGCACTTGCGTTCCATGCCCGTGATTGTGAAAATTTTTGCCATGACTACGCTCTTGTTCGCTGTTCTGTTTGGCTCTCAAATTGGTTTGTTCGTCAACGGCTTCGCTGACGCCGTCGCCAACGCCATCCTAGAGTCTGCTGGTGACTGGGAGGGTGCCGACATGTCATATTTCAAGCTCGCAACCGCGCTTGTCTCATGTCTCGTTGTCTTTGGCCGTTTGCACTTTCACCCATCATTTCCGGGTTGGGTGCTGACCCTCAGGTGCATTGCTCTCGCACTATCATGGAAAAGGCGCCGACCTCCGTTGGACCCTGAAGACCCTCGTCTCGCACATGATCGTGGGGCGCATCATTTGCGTCAATGTGTATGATTGCACTGCATGAGAATGGAAGCTCTGCGGGGCCACATAATTTGAAAGCCAGCAATTCGTCCCTTTTCATTGAGAAGTGTGACCCTAAGTGTCCGCGTGCTGCTTAAGCCTTAAGTTAACTGACAACGGCCTTAAGCTTTCTGTGCTCCTGCACGTGACTTGCTTGTTCGGTGAGGGCAGTATGAGTTTGTGCACATTTTTCAGGAAACAATTCATCTCGGCAAGCTTGTAACAACACAATTTGGCGGATGTTACTCTTTGTAGAAACTCTGGGAACTTGGCGGGCAGCAACTAAAACGCGGCCGATCAACCCCTCTATCTGTTAAAAGATGTATGGAACGGGTGCCGGCGACCTCGGGCACAGCAGGGCGGGGGCGCTCACAGCGGGCGTGCCTATATCGGGGTGCCCTCCAGGCAGGCTGACTGATCGCGTTCACCCCAGTTTCTCATGCATCGTCGCACCTCCTCGACCCATAAAACATGCAGCCTGGCTATGGCCGGCCTAAACAAAGCTTAGATGATGTACCTTCGGGAACGCAGTGCTGCTTGCTTGTTTTTTTACTGTTCCCTGCCGTTATCTATGGCATGAAATGTTGATAAACCACATATCACCATGATTAAAGCATCGGGCATGTAGTGGGTGTCATCAATTGAGTTTAATCTGGGGCATCGTTCTTTGAACAACATGTACTGTCACGGGTTCTCAGCTCACACACATTTCCATTGACACAGCTGTACAGGTTGTCTCCGCATATAGCTGGCAGAAATGGGTAGCATCTGGACAACCACAACCACAACCATGTTGGCTTCGTGTTTTCAAACAGAGATTTTACAGCTCCTTTACCATAGTAAACTAGACCGATGACCGAAGCAAAATAATGCGTGATCATGCAGCCAGCCTTCGCTGCGTGCTTGTTTGTTGGTTCTGTCGTGCTAGTCAGGGTTTCTTTCCCTTTGCGCTTTGCTTCCTACTTGCTTGTCCTTGGCCCCTTGCGGTGCCTGTGTGGCTTCTTTGCTTTTGCTTGTTGTGTTACTGGTCGTGGTGCCTCGATGCTGCTTCTCGCCTTGGCCGTTTTTCTGTTATTTCAAAGGGTTCTCGGTGTTGAGTTTCCCTGTGCTGTCTCTGCCTTTTGTGCAGGCGCGTGGTAGCACAGCATGAGTGACGCACTGCCAGCGGAGTGGGGTACACCGGCGCCCCTTTTTGTCTGTCCTGAGCGCCACTGCTCGGCCAGTTTCCATGGGCAGACGCACCTGCTGGATCACCTCCGGGCGCACCATCAATCCAGCCTCGTGCCGGCCGGGGATATGGTCGTGCGCGACCCGTCGCTGTCAGCTCCGCGAGCGTCGGAGACCCCGACTCGCGCCTCCCCGACTCAATGTCCCAATGTGCCCTCGGCCGAGGTATCGTCCGTGATTCCTCCGCACGATGGGGTCTTGCCCCCCTCACCGCCGCACGTCACCCCCGCGTACGCCTCTCCAACACAAAGCTCGCAAACACCTCGGGCCGCGCAGCCGCTGCGAGAGGCCCTGCCTCCGCCGCCACCCCATCCGCGGCCAACAGACATTGCGCTTGCCCGCAAACATGGGCCACAAGGTCCGCCCAGCAACCCTTTGCCGGCATGCAAACGGGTGTGTCTGGCAGATGTTTACGCCACGCGCAGCCTGGCACGCAATGTCGCTGCTTTATTACCGCAAGAAAGCCAGCGCTGCGAGGCACTTGTCACCGCCGCTCGAGCGTTGTCGCGCGCCTGCGCTCCAGCAATTACTGTTGTCGCGCGCGGTGAAGGCGCCTCTATCTCATGGCGGCACGAGCAGCCTGCACAGTTGCCTGGTAGCCCAGGGACGAGACATAGTCCCCCCCGCATGCCGAGCGACGATTTGTCAGCGTGGCCGACCTGCCAAGCCGCGTCTACACCGCATGCGGCTGCTCTGTTGGCTCGGTCGCAGCGGCAAGCTTGCGATGCGGCTCCCACCCGTGTCGAGCCGCCAGTGCTGCCGCGGGGCCCCCACCTGCGCCCTCGTGCACTGCCGCATCGGCAAGGTGTTGGTAACGATGTTCCACGCCGCTCTCCGCCGCTGCTTGAGCCCACTCCGCTGCCGCCGACTGCGCCCGTCCCCCATGCCAGCGGTGAGCCCCGAAGCGCCCTGCCGATGCCACTGCAGCGCCGCGCCCAGGCCCCCTCAGCCCCTTCGGCACCGAGCACCGCTCGCTCCGCATTCAATGCGCATCCAGCTGCCGCTGTCATGCCTTCGCAACTCCCGACTGTGCCAGCCCCGGCTCGAATGCCGCGGGCCGCCCCCCCGCCGCCGCCCACGCCGATGCCGATCAATGCGCTGCCCACGCCAATTGCTGCCGGCCCCAGTGCTGGAACGTCCGTCAGGCAGCAACAGCGCCGCGCGTCACCAGCGCCATTGACGCGCGGACGTGGCCGACCGCCGAGCACACCGGCCGCACGCTCACGCACAGGCGCCTTGCGCGCCGTCAACCACCAAACGCCAGCCCGCCGCCCTACCGCGCGTATCATAATTCCGCAAACAGTGCCGACGGCCGTCCGCACGCAGTGGAGCCGCACCTTTGCGTGCGCAGTCAGGAACGTCAACGACAATGTCGAGCGCGCTGACGACTCTCGCTCGTCCGTGGAGGTCTGCGCTGCTTTGGATGTCCTCGCGGACCTTACGCGACGTGCGCTGGCGGACAGCCGCGGGTCACACGGGCGCAATCGGCGCGCACTGGCCCGCATGGCACGCATACAGGCGGGCGAAGCCCTTGAGGACGAGGACGATGACGAGGTCACGGATGAGCGAGAGGTGGCTATCCCGCGTGTTCGGCGCCGCAAGCTGTCAGCCGAACAAATCATGGCGTTGCGTATGGAACGCATGCTCGCACTCGGCAGTGTGACTCGCGCCGCACGCGTGCTGGCGTCAGCGCCCCTGGCTGATACCCGTCTGCCTGAGGTCATCGCGGCCCTGCGCGAGAAACATCCATTCGCTGAGCCCCCGGCCCCGCTGGAGGACAACACTCCGCCGCTTCGCGTTGACGAGGACACTTTCAAGCGCGCTCTGGAGCGACTCGAGGCCAAACGCGGCTCGGCAGGTGGGCCCACCGGCATGACGTACGAGCACGTGCTAGCTGCGGTGAAAGGCTCATCCGAGGCCTTCAATGCCACCCTAAAATTCATCAACCACATGCTTGCGGGCAAACTCCCGCGCCATCCGTCGCTGCTAGACTCGTCCCTCGTGGGCTTGCAAAAGCCCGACGGTGGGGCAAGGCTCATTGCGATAGGAGAAGTGCTATACCGCCTCGCAGGCTTATGCGCAATGACCGCGTGCGAGAAACTCGGTCGTTCACTTGCGCCTCTCCAGCTCGCGGTGGGTGTATCTGGAGGAGTAGAGGCCCTTGCACACGCCGTCCGCTCAGCGCTGGCGTCCGACTCCGAGGCGGCATTACTGACCGTTGACATGGCAAACGCCTTCAATACAGTGGACCGGTCGGCGCTCTTCAAGGCGGTACAGAAACACGTGCCCTCGTTGTTGACGTACGTTCAGTGGTCGTACGGCGCCCCTACAAACCTGCATGTTATTGGAGCGCAGGCGGACACTCCTCCGATTCAGTCATGCATGGGGGTGCGCCAAGGCGACACATTGGCCATGCTGCTCTTTGCCCTTGTGTTGCAACCGATCCTGGAGCGCACCTCAGCAGCGGCGCCCACCGTCGCCACAATGGCGATCGCCGACGACATCAGCCTGGTTGGCAAAGTGGACGCGCTGCGTGCCGCGTTTCTCGCGCTCACAGGGGCGCAAGGGGTTGCGAGCGTTGGCTTGCGCGTGCAGCCGCTCAAGTGTGCGCTCACCGCGGGCCCCTTGCCGGCAATTGCGGCGCTGGCGGCAGACCTGGGCATCATGCATTGCCCGGAGGGAATCACGGTATGCGGCACGCCGATCGGCACGGACAGGTACGAGGCAGCGACCCTGGACGCCCGCGCGGACTCCGTTATCGCACAGATTCACAAACTCAGGGCCTTGCCGGTCAGTCTTCAGGCACACTTTGCCTTGCTCCGATCCTCCCTGTCCCTTCGCATGGCGCACCTCATGCGCACGGTGCCGTGGGGCTCCCTGCAACACAGCGTTGCGCGAGTGGAGGAAGCCATTACAGCGGCCGCTGTTGCGCTTTTTCAGGTGCCTGTAACTGGAGCGCGGTCGGTGAGTGCGATTCAACAGCTCAAACTCCCCTTGCAGCACGGCGGATTTGGGCTGCGCGACGCAACGTCGCTTGTCGCAGACGCGGCGCTGGTGGCGGGGGCCTCCAAAGCGCAAGCGGTTATGAAGGAAGGCCCGGATGCATGCAAGCCTTTCTCGAGTGTGACAAGGCCGGGGTTGTTGACCGCTTGGCAACGTGTCTTTGATGATGCATCCGAGGCATGCAATGGGACCAGAGCGCGCGTGACCTGCCAACCGAGTTTGTTGAAGCGGAGCTGCCCGGGGTTCAGAAGTCCGTGTCACGCCTCGTTGGCGATCGCTTGGGCGCGGCCTTCCTCGAAGCTTGCGACACTACCACCGTAGAACGGTCGGCGTGCGGCGGCGCGTATCCGCAGTGCGTCCTGTGGACCTGCATCTGCGTGGCTAACTGCGCTGCCCACCGCGCCCACTTTGCGCCTTAGCAATGGAGAATTCTTTGCAGCGGGGCGTCACCTGCCTCGGTCTAGGGGTGACAACGGCGGTGGATGTTCCGCCTTGCCACTGCACCGCCGGCGACTCCACGACGCCGGACCACGCTCTCTCGTGCAACCGCAATGCAGGTGAGACATCGATGCGCCAAAACTACTGGGTTTCGGCCTGGCACCATGCCATCCACCGTGCGGGCTGCGCGTCTAGCGTGGAACCGCAATACAGCAGCCTTGCAGCTGCGGGGGCGCAGGGGGCTGCTGGTCTTCGTCGCGGGGATATTTTGACTGTCTGGCCGGACGGCCGCGTCCGCGTCATGGACTGCGTTGTTACGCACCCGGTGGCCGCATCGTTTGTTCGCGATGCCGCAGAGGTTGCCGGATCCGCGGCAGCGAAGGCGGAGCTGGCGGAAGCAACGAGCCTTCGAGGAGTTTGGGGAGGCTCCGCTTACGACTTCATCCCACTCGCCGTGGAGTCGTTTGGCCGCATGGGCTCCGCCGGCTCGCGTTTCCTTTCGGAGCTTGGCGACTTGGCGGCAGGGGGGGGAACCGGGTGTCCAAGGCTGCCTTCGTACGTGGCGTCCGTCGGGAGCTCAGCTGTGCTTTGTGCAAGGGCAACGCGCGCATGTACTACAAGTCCCTCTCTCGTATCGCCGTGAACGTCGGCTCGGACTTCCATGCAGGGTGTGATGCACCGCAGGAAGATCCCGCGTAGCTTAGGTTGCTGGCTTTCTTGTGTGTTTGTCTTAGTTTGTGACGTTGAGTGTTAGTTCTGTGTTTTTTCCTGTTTTGCCAGCCCTGTCGCTTGTAACAAATAAAGATGCGTGACATCATTTTTTTCTATATGTGACCCAGGTATTAGATAAAGAGATTCGGGATCAATATACCTCTAGTACCCCAAAAAGTGCCCAGCGTGACTACGGTACCGAGTTTGCATGCAAAGCTTCTCAATTCGCTAACGGTAACTTAGTGGATGATCCAAGCTAGTAGCAGTTGACACGGGTTCATCGGATGGCACTGCTGGGCCACGAATTCCTTCAAACACCCTCAGCATAAAGTCACATCCGCCTTGATTGGCTCGCGAAGCAGGACTGAACCTGAGAGGTGCCAACTGCACTTCAAACGTTGCAAGCAGCACTCAGACGGCCAAATACATCGCATACGTTTAAACTGTGTCAATAATTGACTGATTTTATGACCCAGGCAGGTGAAACATGTCGGTCCCAAATCCCAGATGCTAATAGGACACCATTTTGATGGACAATCGCAACTCGGGAAGGACGAGCGGGGACAGAAGTGCGTGCCCAGTCCCATCGAAGCGCCCGACCCTCGAATTCTGCGGGTTGCAATGTCCGAAATGCATGATGTTGAGGAAGAACGGGGGGAAGCGCGCTGGCAAATCGCAGACCAGTTCTGGCTGAACGAGGGGAATTCTGCTTCTCATGCAGCTTGTACACGGAGAGTGGATGCCAGCACGCACGCACGCTAGTAACATGACACTGACTTGCTGATGACGATGGTGATGCATCTTTTTGTCTATTGTTGTCTATTTCCTGCCATATCCATGTGATGTAATAGTGCATCTTTTTACAACACTACCGTATCCATACCGCATCCACAAGGACATTGGCAACTCCAAGAACTACTTGGGAATCAGTGCTACGATTACCATGACCTGATGCGCCATGTATATAAGCTACCCGTCTCCAAGTACCCTGACTGTGTAAATAAAAGCATTTCCCTTGTACTCAGTGAAGTGTCCAACAGCGAGCTCAGACCTAACCTCAATAGCACATTGGAACGTCCAGGCCAAAGCAGGACACATTGAATGCTGGATGGGGCTGTTGCTGGAGTGGTGTGTGTGGTTGTCGATCGATACACACGCCAACGCCCCGCTCGCCGAGGCGAAGATGCTCTCTCGAGATACGTTAGCGCTTTGTGGTAATGACGGAACGTCTTTGGGACCGCCACATTCGCAGGAGTCGTAGGAACTTGTTCAACATCGCGGCAAAGGCTTGGGGTGCAAGAGAGGAGGTCCCTAGCCTTATCTATTTGAGTTGAAGCTGCTTCGGGTCTGCAGCTTGAGCATGTACGACTTCGGGGAGGGCCCCCCATGGGGTGACGAGGATGTGAGTCGCGCCATCTCACTGTCGCGCTCGCCGTCGCCGAGCAGGCGCTGCATGTCGGTGGAGTCCGAGAGTGACGGGGCGCCGTAGAGGGACATGTCGGTCTGGAGCGGGACGGCTGCGCCGTCGCTGGAGCGGGGTGTGTTGTTGATGTTGTTGGGGATGTCGAGCGTGAGAGCGATGAGGAATCCACGCCCATTATGACAGCAGCACCGACGAGGGGGGCCCCTGGCATGTAGTGCTGGGGCTCGGTGAAGTAGTTGAACAAAGCGGAGAAGACCAATGGGCCTATGCCCTGTGCGATGCCCCTTGCTGCAAAGAGCGCTCCCTGCACGAAAGCAACCAGAGCGGCTTAACAAAGGGCTATGGAAACAGTGTCAAACGAAACAAAACAAAACAAAATCAAACAGGTATGAAGGTATTGATGCATGAGAAATCGTCCATAGGACTTTCCCAAAACCCTTTCGACCGCACTACCGTGGTCTAGACATCAGTTACGCATCGCAACTGGGCTCTGAGGGTACCTACAGGTGCCAATATGTGTGATGTGATCAAGCTAAAACGACCTAAAGGGGATTACGGCCTTACTTGCCTGGGGATAGCGAAGCATGTTCTCCCTTCATCAGCCTCAATAGCTTTGAACTTCCTTGGAAAGTGCTGCATTACTCCGATTGGCACAAAACTTTACACCTCACATCGGTGTGCCAGCCATTGAAGGCTGGTGTGCCAGGCTATCTGAACTCCTACCTTTCACGTGTGGTGCCATCAGCAAAAGAAGCGACTGCACCAACCACGTTGCCAGACTGTGCGTTGTGTGGGTCCAGATGACCAGAAATGTATGAATTTTTGCAACAGATATGGGCGTCGGTGCCCCTTCTGGGCAAAGCATTGGCCGCACCTGAACAACTCCTTGCTCGCTTGGGTGTGACAGATTGCTCTTGAGGGCGGAATGCCAGGAAAGGCCATTGAGCCTAGTGTACCCACAGAGATGGAAGTGTATACCATCGCCTCGTTCTCCGCCCCTGCCAGCATGCCCATCTCTACCGTGCTGCACGCAAGCGCGATAACCAACACCCACTTCTCCCCCACCATCTTCAGCAACGTCGGCAGCACCCCAACTGCATGCACCAGACGATCTCATGGCAGATATCGTCATGATGATGTAACAATGATGTATCTATATGATGTGAGAAATGTATTGTTTGCTGATGTGCTGTCTTGGTTTTCATGTTGATTACTTCCTGCCATGATCTATGTGATGTTGTGTTGGTGTTGCTCAGGAGGTGACGTGTCAAGGAGGCATTTGTCGCGAACATGCTACGGGAACTCAGCATCGGCCTATGCAGGGGCAATGCTGTCATGTAACAGCGCATTATTCAAGTTTGGAATCGTGCAAGCGGCCGCGCGTTTATGACAGGCTTGCTTGTTCCAACCGCTGACGTTCAATGAGCTGTATCACTTCGAATGTGCTGTCTTTGTTGCTTGTTGACGATTTCTGGCCATGATGTCTGTGGTGTCATGATGATGTATGTGTCAGGGAGGGGTTTGTCACCAACGCGCTTCGGCAACTCAGACAAAACACTGCACACACTTCAGGCTCCATGCACATGATCTCACGGCTCCAAGCGTCTTGGGATGTAACCCTATGTAACGTAACCTTGTGAATAGCTAGTGCATCATATCTCTGATACACATTCCCGTGTGGAACTTGGAGTTGCCAATGTCCGTGTACATGCCGCAGTGTTGCATGACATATACATCGTACATGGTATCGCTGTGGACTTACTATGCTTGGCACTAGAGCCTGCCATGCCAGCAGTTTGGTGAGACGTTCCCTAGCTCACAAGCCGATGGCCAACACTGTGTACACTGGTAGTTCTCCTCAAGGCGCATCTGGTAGCAAGAAAAGCGCCAAATTCCACATTTACACAAGTGCGGAAGACTCTTTAAATCACAAAGCTTCAGGCAAATCCCTCAGAGTCGTAGGGTGCCGACAACGACGGCAACACACCTGCACAAAGAGCGACCCAAGGCCCATGACGGCCATGATCTTGGCAAAGTGGTGTGAGGAAAAGGACAACTTGACCATGAGGTAGTTGAAAAGGACATCCTTGAGGCACTCAAAGACCATCCCGGTCACCGCCATCAGCAGTGCTAACCGCATGAAGAGTGTGCTTCGCGTGATGATTGCAAAGCCCTCCCGGATGCCCTCCATGCCCATCAAGACGCTGAATTTCTTCGTGTGTGACTCCGCTAGCTGTTTGCACTCGTCTGTCACTGACTCTGCGCACACCCGAGGCTTTAATGACTACCGAAGCGCATGATGATAATTTATCCTTGTACAACACTTCCGCATCCACATGGACATCGGCAACTACTTGGGAATCAATCAGTGCTACAGTTACCGTCTGGTACCAGAAATGCTGTTGTTCACCATCTGATTGTGTGGGTACCGATCCAACAAATGTGCCGTCAACAACGCTCTTGTACAGCCCTATGATGATGTAGAGTATGAGGCTATCAAGAAAGTACGCTCGTCCCCAGGTGATGGTCATGGTAGCGCCGATTCCCAGATGTATTCGGAGTTGCCAATGTCCTCGTGGAAGTGCGAAAGCTTTGAAGAAAAGTACATCATCTTCATGGTGTGGGGTGGCCGGGGGACATCATACGCCATGTGGGGCGGGTGGCGGAGAGCGTGGCTATTTTGTTTCGCTCGAAGTACCTTGCAGACCTAAGAAATCACTGCGTATCTTGCATAGTTGATGGCGTTGTTCATAAAATACTCATGATGGGAGGCAGCCATCTTGCTATGAGGTTTGAGCGCGATGGCGAGGATGCTGACGGAAAACAAAAGCCTTGGCGGAGAGGCCCACCAGCATCATGGGGGTTGGGGTGTAGGGGGGAGCCATTGTAAGCCTGGGAGGGTGGCGGGGAGGCGCACCAGGGAGCAGGAACAACACCAGTAGGATGCTGCAGAAGATGACGATGAGGCGAGCACTGCGCCTGTGTCGGCCGACACAAACACTGCAGGGTTCATGATGCCGACAGTATTACTTGAACTATCTGACAGTGGACAGCTTTTCAGCGCATCTATAACCATGGATCTGTTTCAGAACGTGATGATGATGTACCTTACAATACTACTGCTTAGGGTTCGGGCTACACGGGGCCTAAAATAGGCTTGGGGGTGGGGGGAGAGGCTCACCAGGCAATAGGAAAACCACCAGCAGGATGTTGGAGAGGACAAGGACGAGGGCCAGCGAGGTAGCGCCCGTGGCCCCGAGGATTGCGCCTGTGATGGCCGACACGATCACTGCAAGGCTCATCGTGCCGAGCTGCCAGCCAAACATGGCGGCGCGGTGCTCGGGAGCGATCTTGTCCGCAGCGTACGAGAGACACAGCGACATCGGGTTGATTGCACCCTTGAGCGCATCCAAGACGAAGTAGCCTCGGAACGGCACCGCTGCGGGGTCTCCCACGTGAAAGGCCACCCAAATCAGCGGCAGCGCGACCAGAACCTGCCCTGCATCGGCTGTGCGCTCAGGTATCAAAAACTTACTTTCTCGGAGATTTAAAGAAGTTGCTGTAGATCACGACTAGGCGCTGGCTTGCAACAGCACCCATGCGCTCAGGAACCGAGATGAGATTGTCTTGGGTACAGGAATGTGTTTGCCTTCAAGAGTTTGAAACCTGAGGTTTGATTGAAGTGGACTTCCTGACAAACCGCCAGGAAGACATATTCGATAATTGGTCCGTCTTCCAGTTGCACGGCTGTGGATATCAGCTGTGTGCTAGCCTGTAACAACCTATTCGATGGGGGATGGAGATCTCAGCTCAAGTTGGTCAATGTGATACACCTCTGCATCCACATCGAAAATTGCAAGGACAACTTCAGCCAAGATCCATTGCCATAAACCCAAAGGTGGAACACTTATTATACGCAGCACTCTTCTTGTAGCATGCATACCGCATCAACTCTCATGGTTCGACACGCTGGTTTGCATGGGACACCAGGCATCTGAGATGTGTCCCAAAAAGATATATCCCAAGCGGGCAATAGTGCCGATGCTTTGCGATAATATTGGTAGAGGCCCATTGTGAAGTTATCATTAACAGAGTTTCGATGTGCCTTCGCTACGCAAGGTCCTGCTTCTGCCCGACGTGGGTAACGCTGAGAGACTTGTAACCCTGTGTCATCGACCCTTGACATCTGTGGTGGATAACTGGTCAACGTAATGTTCACTGGAAAGACCACCACCGGAAGGCGTCTCAGCTTCAGAAGCATTTCACAGAGAATGCCGATACATGTCTGATACTTTGTCGTTTATTCCGACTGTCTCCCTGGCGCACACGTCGTGTAATCGCATTAACGGGTGTGCACTGACAGGCCCCTGCGAACGACTGATGTGAAGCTGAATCTTCACTTCTCCAGAGTAAGATCAAGATGAACGGGAGGAGGTGACGTGTGTCAATGGAAGTGCTGAGGGTGGGGTCACAACGCGTTTCTAGGAAAACTCACGTTTGTGGCTTTCATGCGCTCACGTCATCCATAAGAGAAGCGTGACATAAAAAGGCGAAGCTGCGCATACGAAAGAACCAGATAGTAGTCGTGGGTCCTAGTGCACGCTGTTATCCTCTCCAGCAAGAGTTATGTTTCAGGGTATGCTATCTCGTGCTGGAGCATGAATTCACCACAGTATACGTATCGACGTGCCCAGCAAGCTTGTAATCACCCGTGGGATTACACGAACGCTTGAAATGTTTTACGAGCTTATCCTGTGATGTGCAATGTTGCTGAACATCGCACCTGCAATCATGAATCTCAACCTGCCCTGCTGATCCGACAGCAGTCCAATCAAGGGCAAGAACCATACTCCGAGGATAGCATTTTGGAAGAATGAACTCCATGCCACCCATACGACAGCCACTGCGTTGGCATGCCTGCATTCAGGAGGCACAGCATCCCCTAACGAAGTTTCGCATTGTATTGGATGGCCTGCTTCGGAACTGGCAAAGTCGTTCGCAGCTAAAATGGTCAGATGTGGTATCATGAGACCAACAGAGGCCATCCACAGGAATATATGTATGAGCAACACATGGAGCTTGGCGTCCACTACTTGCGACCACATGGCAGTGATGCTGCCGAGTGCAATGGACAAGCCAACAAATCAAGGCTGGTCTCGCATTTTAATCAACTCAGACAACATTTCATTCCTAGTGCTGTCTCATCACTTATGTCTTGTAGCAATTGCCATGTTTGATGACGTTCGGCATGGTCCTATCTGTCGGGGTTCTATCCCTGTGATATTTCGCTACGACGTAGCCCACGTCCAGGTATCCACACGTGCACTAGTGAGTGGCCCGCGTGGCAATCGCATGCAGCTACTTTCTATTGTTGCTGTGACTGCCCCAACGCAAGGGTCTTACTCAGCACTGTTGGTTACATCACCTGGGTTGCTGGGGCCAGAGAAGCAGCACACTCTGGCAATGAGTGTGCGCCACGTGGATGTGTCATCTCCATTCAGCAATCACTTGTTTTCAGTTGGCGAGGAAAGCCAACATCAAAGCTTACCTCTGATTTGAAGTACACTAGTGGAGGAGACAGCGCAAATTGAAGGACGCCCTTCTCTGTTGTCCGAACTTTGCAAGAGGATGGCGCTGCACCAGAACTCAGCGCTTGAGCATGTGTGCTACGTATGCAACGGTTTCTTCACAAGCTCTGCAGACCCTTCGACTGCTGAAAACCTTCAATTGGTTTCGGCGTCCCGGCCGCTGTCAGCAGCAGCTGTCAGCAGCTCGGCCATCCCGGTCAGCGGCTGTCATCGGTAAAATACCGGTGCCGGCGCCGGGCCTTGAACCGCGCTGGTGCACTCATCACGTATTGTTGCACCAACGCACGCGTCTGCAGGCTCCTTTTGGCAGGAGCTCACAAGTTTTGGCGCCAATCCTGACCTACCCGTAACTCTGTGGTCGTGCAGCAGCACCTATGCAGGTGCTTGTACTGGGGTACTCTGATTCTTGGATTGTCTCAGATTAGAAACCCCATGACTGATTTACATGCGCCTGCTTGTCCTTTTCGTATGCGTGCTCGGATTGCTTGCTCGCCCTTATAACGGAACTCGCGAGGCTCGCCTCAGGTCTTTCATTTCGAGTTACTGCTTTGTCCATGCAACACGTGTCATTTCACTACTTCACGATGCCACAGCTGTGCTATTCATGCGACCCTGCGCAGCTCTTTGCCTGACCGTGCGATTTGAGGGTCTAGATGCCCCAGAAAATGCATGGATTTTAGGGACAAAACTGGGGGGTCGACACTCAATCTGGCGACCACTCACCCTGCGATTTGCTGCGCGGCCTCATACCCCGACCGCCACTGCAAGTCAAAATACGACGGCGTGACGCCACGTGCTGCGCTGGCAGTCGTGCCGTGCAATATAACATAAGTAAATCAATCAATTGGGAATCATGCCATGTCCCCTACGCCATGAAATGCCATGAAACGCAGTGAGAGAGACCTACTCATGGGGCTTCAGCCTCAGGCCCAAGCTGGTTGGTCTGGGAACAGGCAAGTTCCTCTCCACTACTACTAAAAATCACACACCACATGATATAAGCCTGGTCACCGTCAGCGGCCATTATCGGGTGCTGTCAGTCGCAACCCCAGCCGTGCCATGAACCGCTGACCAGCTCTGCCGCAACGCACGTGCCGCAGCTGCACTTTGGGAGCCAGCCTCTCTCTCTCTCTCTCTCTCTCTCTCTCTCTCTCTCTGCTGTCGGTGTTTCGTCAGACCCTGTCATTTGCAGGTAGCGATGCCTGATAATGCATGAAAATTGGGGGCAAAAACGGGGGTGTCACCCCATTCTCGCGAATTCCTGGCTGCTGCGCTGAGCCCTCCAACACTGATAAACCCGGCGCTCTTTCTGCACACTGGTTTCTTCATCCAGGTTTCTTCATCCAGGCAACTGAGCTGCAGGAGGATGTGCCTGCCATTGCATGGCCCATGATTGCAGAGTAGGAGCTAATTCCTTGCAGGGGGGCCTGTTGCGCTCCTCCTGCATGGGGTCAACGATAACAAACAGACCAAGGTCTCACTTTTCTTGTGGTGTGGAGACATTTCACTGCACCTTCGTGCCGTATTTCTTTTGGGTGCGCTTGACAATGGACCCTTGTGCTGGCTGGGAGAGCAGTTTCATCAACCCAGAAGGACAGGCCTGCAGTTGCATCAGATGCGAGACAGCCTGTTGTCCACCATGTCAACGCCACTTTGTCCGGACATGAAAGAGTGACTGTCTTTTTGCGCCTTGGCTCACGGCATGGGGCCGATGTTGGGCGAGCGCGTTTCCACGTTGTGCACAGTCATCAACGGCTCTTCCTCATGTTTGCGGGGTAGATGCATCTCAGCTTCTTGGACCAAGACTTGGTTGCTTGGTCGAATAGGTTGCATGCACTTGTCGTTTTCAGCACGGATCTTGCACATCGTTGCATTTCTGTGCGAGTTCGTTTTGTATTGAGCATTCAAACCCTATGTGGATCATTGATTAGGTGCAGTTTTTAGCACATTTCAGCAAGCTCTTATAGAATCGGCGCTAGAAAATGGTTGTAGGAGTTCCATTGTTCGCATTTGGCATCATCGCCGACGTGCAGCATGCGGACAAGGTATGGGACTTTATAGCAAAGAATGTGTCGGCATTGGATGTAAGGAGGCGAACTTGCGCAAAGACCTGATTTTGTCGTTAGTTATTCCTGGAATGTCTCAGTGAGAACGATGGGTGTCACTGCAGCCGGACTCAAATGGCTACGAAAACAGACCACAGCATTACAGGTCGAGCTCCACCAAACTAAGCAAAGCTGTCGAGCACTTCAACACAATCGCTGGAGACCTTTCGTTCGTGCTCTCACTAGGTGATGTTATTGATGGTAATGAAACCAAGGTGCGAATACTCCCAAGATGTCCTTAACGTTGTGCTGGTGAGGTGCTGTGTAAATGTACGGCACGATGCAAATCCTTGTACGGGCCCAAATCCACGCTTCAATCAAACCCACAGATGATACCAAATCATGGATTTTTTAGGCAGCAGAACAGGAGAACATGGTGTTGTGTTCTTGAGTGACTCCCTCGGCCTCTGGGTGACCAGTCGGACTGGTGACGGAGAAAGCCCGTCGCGATCGCGCAGGAAGCGCCGGAACTGAGGTTGCTTCCGTCAGGTCGGAGAAACGTGCAAGGCGACCTTCATGGCAACTTGTGCACCGTTTATTAACCCTGAACTTCACGTTGGGGACTGGTGGTTGCCAGCCGAGGAACGCCAAGAAACGCTATTGAGGCCGATGTTGCACTGTTGTGTTTCCAGGCGCATTGCTCTAGTCCGCAACGACATGTACAATCGAAACTGGCAACTGTAGCACTTCATCTGCCATTTGGTATGCATCAATGAACAAGACACTGCACGACTCAGGACTTCATCGTGGACGGGGTCAGTGCGGTTGAGTGGGAGGGGCCGGCTTTTGCTGGAGCGGTCTCATGACAGCGCTACGCGCGTTGCAGGAGCAGACGCTGGACGACTTGGAGACGGTTGCAAGCGAGTTTGACCGCCTGGTATGCTCTACATATGACGACATTGCAGGTCAAGCAAATCCATCTATCCCTTTCATACAGCCAAATGGTAAAATATTAATCATACTAGTAATACGCAATGCATTGTGGAACTTCAGAGCACACAGGGGCTCTTCCTCAGTTCAGACAGTCAAGGTGCATGTCTGCTGAGAACTCCCATATCGCATTTTACGAGTCGACATCGTCTGCTCACACCAGAAACACCAAACTCTATCAATCGGGAATCACGTTGAGGCCCATCTGACGACGCGAACACCTCCCATGGAACCTTCCCACCTCCCCACCTTCGGCCTTCCCACCTTCGGCCTCATGCATATGGCTTCCTCGTCGTGCATGCTCGTTGGGCGGGCTCGTTGCGTCGGTTTACCGCCGAAATGACCGCCTGCTTGTTGGTATTGTTCGATCACGATCAGTATGTCTCCGCTAGGGCCTAGGCGTAATTCCCGGCTGTTTTGTCACGTGCTGTGTTGTCCGCAAGAGGGGCCACGCTTGTGCAGGTGCTGGACATCAATCCTGCCATTGGCCTGTGCTTGTGTACAGGTGTACCCCTGTGCGTCGCCAGAACGGGGTTCGGCCCCCATTTCAGCCCCAGTTAATCATGCATTTTTAGGGATACCGACACACAAAGCAAACTGCTGGTGAAGCACAGGCGTACCCGTACCAGCGATAGGAAGTATACTGCGAGAGCTGAGACCTCGTCGTGGCCGAGGCCTTGTAAATGATGATGATACATCTTCATACAACACTACCACGACCACTTAACTAAATATTCATGGTACGCAGAGGCCTTGTTGCCTACAAGTTGCAGGTGTATCATTCACATGGCAGTAAGCAGTAAGGAGTGTCTTGAGTCATCTGCCCTCGCTTGTGTGGAGGCATAAGCTTGCCGGTACCCCATGTGTAACAGAACAAGCTATCGGCAGGAATGCCTATGGTGTCTGATACTTGATTGCTACAAAGCATACCCTTATGTACAGGACCTTTGGTATCAGAATGAGCATGCGAGCCCATGCCAAGCAGTATGGGATGGCAAGAGTGTTCGGCAAGAGTGTATGCAGAATGGAATTAGAAAGAGTGGTTTGCAGGAGGGGTCAGCAAGAGTGTATGCAGCATGGGGTAAGCAAGAGTGTAAGGGGGGGGCCTTTGTGCAGGTGCTAGACTGCAAGCATGTCATCGGCAACCACTGCCTAGCGGTGCCTCGCGAGGTGCTGCTCAAGCGCCTTGGAATTCCCGCCAGCTCCTACTACAGCGCCGATGTTGCGCCCGGCTGGCGCCTTCTTGTGCTCGACACCACTGAAATGAGCCCACACTCGGGCTACCCTGAGGTGAGCCTTGTGCTGAATGGCATTACGCGATCAATCAAGGTAGCAGCACCATAAACCACACAGGGAAGGGAGAACCGGCTGTTACGATCGACTTAGCATTAGCAATTCTTAGCACACCGCCGGCCGTTATATGTTAGTCCATCGATTCACACGGCATCCTGAGGTGAGCCCTGCAGTCTCAGCATGGCTCTGCTGGAACAATGTTCCTCCAGATTGGTTGGGCGCGAGATCACATTCCCAAGTAGTTCTTGGAGTTGCCGATGTCCATGTGGATGCGGTCGTTTTGCTAAACGATACTTCATCATTGCATCACATAGGTAGTGGCATGAAATAGTCAACAAGCAACAAAGACAGCACATTCGAAGTCATTCGAAAGATACATCATCATTACATCACATGGATAATGGCAGATTTAGTAATGGCAGATTTAGTCGACAAGCAACAAAGACAGCGCATTCGAAGTGATGCATCATCAACTGCCATCATCAGCTGTGGCTGTCTTGCCCGTTGTCAACGCCGCCTTCTTTTGGCTGGCGGATCTCTTTCCCTTTTCTCCCCAGAAAGGGGTTAGACCCCCATCTCTGCCCTAGAAACTGCTCCAATCGTAAGCCATGCGTAGCTGGTTGCGCAGGCGTCGCAACAGGCAAAAGAGACTGCCCTTGCGCCGTACCGTCCAATCATAAGCCCTAGGTAGCTGTAGTGCTTCGCCAAAACGGGCTCGAACCCGATTTTGTGTCGGAAATTTGTGCATGTTTTGGGCATCTGGTCCCGAAAATCAGCTGGTCTGGCGAAACACTGGGTAGCGGGCTGTGCAGGAGTCGCAGCAGGCGAAAGAGGCCGCTGAGTTCCAAGCAGCCCACCCCTCGCAGGAGCACCCCAACGTGCTGCCTTGGAACGGGGGTATCACGAAAGCGCAGCTCGAGTGGCTCACCCAGGAGCTGCAGGCCGCGGAAGCTTCTGGCACTCGGTGCCTTGTGGCATGCCACCACCCGATCGGAAAGGTGCGCTGAGTCACGCCAGAAATTGTTGTGTGCGTGCATTGGAATGGTGTGTTGAGTTACGGCAGAAGTGGACATCTTCCAATTGGAGGTGGATGATAAGTTTGGCGGCAGCGAAGTAGGGGGGAAGGGTGAGTCTGCACTAGGCATTGGTGCTGGTCCTCCTACGGTCAAGTGGGTAAACTGCCACCTTCGACTCAAGGGGCCGTATGTTCGAATCTTGGTTCGGCGCAATGGCATGCTCAGGACACTGATGGTTTGAGAAGTTGCACTTGAAGCAGATTTCTCTGTAGATTGCGCCCGCCAACATTCGGCAACAAATCTTCCAATTTCAAATTTTCATCTCCATTTCCATCTGGACCTGGTGAATGCTTAGTGCTTCGCCAACCATTTGCGGCTTCTCACCCCTTTCCCCTTGACACCATCAATGAGGCCACAACCTTTGCGCAACATTGCTTCTCGACTGCCTGGCATGCTTTGTGTTTGTAATGGAAAGTTACGAGAGTCACTGCGAAGGTTTGTGTGCAATGGAAAGGTGCGCTGAGTCACCGCGGAATGGTTTTGTGCGAGTACGCTAGGCCCCGAGCCGCACATGGGATGTTCGGGAAGGGACATCACAATTCAAGGTAACGACCCACTGGCAGCTCGATTGAAGTTAGTCTCGACATCTGAATCATGAGATAGCACGCTATCTCCAGACACGCAACAGTCACATGCCAACGCCGTCGTTGAGGTGCAGGGCTGCGGTAGGCCAACCCACCTGGCCTGGAACGCGGAAGCAATCGAGGCGGTGCTCAATACCAGCCCGAGCGTGGTGGCAGTCTTTAGCGGGCATGACCACATCGGCGGCTACGTGGTCGTGGCGGGAACGCATTACGTCATTCCCGAAGCGATGCTGGAGTCGCCCGAGGACTCGACCGCGTACGGCATCGTCACGGTGTACGACGACCGCCTCGTTATTCGGGGCCTTGGCACCGTCACTTCGCGGGAGTGCACATTCATAAAGAAGACAGCCGGCAAGTAGTTGCATATCTGTGCTCGCATTGAAGGGCCTAGGAAGACGTGATCCTTGCCACAGTGTATGACATTGACCGCCTGGTGACTCGGGGCCTTGGCGCCGTCACTTTGCGGAGTGCGCTTTCACACAGTAAACAGCCGGCAAGTGATCGCAGATCTGTGCTCGCATGGAAGGGCCTTGGAAGGCATGATCGTCGCAGCACTTTACGATATTGACCAGCGGTTGGCCACGCCATATGACGTGAGGGTCCACCTGAAAATGCATGAATTGTGGGGTCAGAAACTGGGGGTCAAATCCCATTCTGGCGAAGCACTGATAATGACCGCCTGGTGATTCGGGGCTTTGGCAACGTCATTCTGGAGGGAAGCTGGCCACTTCAGCGTGACAGCTGAGCAAGCTGGCGGCACCTTATTCACTTGTGCTGCACAAACGGTCAAGCGGCCGGTCAAGCTGGGAATGACCCCTGTTCTGCAGGGACAGAATCTGGCCGCAGGCCCTTCTCAAACTTCTGGTTGATAACGGTCTGACCATCTGCACCGCCATTGGAGGCGAGGACGGCCTACAGGCGAAGGCCAGGCGACATCATACAAGTACACCGCAACGCTCCTTTCGAAATCAAAGGCTTCGCAATGCAGCAATCGTTGCTTTGTGGTTACTGTTTAGGTATCCACTTCACAATCGCCACCGTCCAATTCAGAACTGACATCGCCGTGTTTGAACGGCAGCCGCGCTCTCGTTGTCCCCGCTATGACTCTGTTCGTTGGGAGGACCCCGACTGGCACGCCTATGAGGGTGTCAAACGTGTACATATTGTTGACCTTGGTTATGTCCGTGAGGGCGTTGCTGCTGCCAAACAGCTGCAAAAGTGCTCGCAACATCGGCTACTCGTGACATTACTGCGTGATTTAGGATGGGTGGTACAGTGTCATACTGCCACGCTTGGGGTCGCTGGTACTTTTTATAGGGACCTATTGAACTGCATGTCCGCCTTGGGAGTTGCTGCTCCTGCAGCACAATCTGTTGTTGCTTCCATTGTGCGCTCGAGTCTGAATCTTACACATGGCCTTGTACAGCGTCGGGAATTTGATGGCCATCTTATAAATCGGGCCTTCCGCAAGCCGCCGTAGTCGCATTGCCCTTTGGGGGATGCTGCATCCCTCCATTTAGGCGCGAGATCAGCCCAGGCTGTCTCGCCCGTCGTCAACGCCGCCTTCTTTGGGCTGGCGTATCTCTTTTCTTTTCTTTTATCCACTTCACTCCCCGCCAGGGCTTGAACGCAAATCTAAGGCGCTCAACCGAAAAGCTTTCGGTTTGGTGCTGGGCGTTGGGCGTTGGGTGCGTTGGGCTTTTCGCCTTGGCGTTGGAACGTGGAGCAAGGCCACGATACGTTGCATGTGCGTACATACATCCGCCGGACTGACTGATCCACCGTTTCGGAGTTATAATCAGAGCATTGAGCTCATTCGCTACAGGCATGGTTGGGCTTTCCTGTCAACAGCGTGTCACAAGGAATCCGTTTGGGGTTCGATACACCGACAAACAAGGTCTTGTGGGCAATGAGTCTAATCATGAAGAATCCCGAGGCTTCATCTAGTAGGGTGAGAACATAACGAGCCCCAGAGACAGTGGGTGTCCTAATGGGGCCCATGAGGTCAGAGTGCAAGCGAAAGTTGATCGTGGTAGCCCTATCCGCCCTCGCAGAGTGTGCGGTCCTGTGCATCTTCCCTTCAGCACATGGATCACAGGTTTCATCCACACGAGCTCTCAAGAAATGAGAGGGGCTCACAGTGCACCCCGGAAGGAGACCCTTCCTCTGCATATCAGCCAAGGTGCCAAAGTTGGTGTGCCCCAATCTCCTGTGCCACCTCATGGCAGCTGATTCCCCAGAGACAGTTGAGGCAATGTACCCCTGATGATAGTCGAGAATGTAGATGCCCCCTTGTAAGTTGGCTGTGCCCACTGTCTCCGCATGCAAAGTGATGGTGATCTCCTCTGTTACCCCTAGGATGTGGAGGGAGTGGCCCTGAGCCACTAGAGCTGAGACAGAGATAAGGTTTGTGACCAGTTGTGGTACATAGAGGGTGTTGTGGAGATGCATGCCGCCCTGCTGAGTGCTGATGGTGACTCGCATCCTCCCAAAGGTCCTGACTCACAAATGAAACAAGTATCGCTCAGAGGACCCTGAGCACACCGATGTACAGGCAGCCGAGGCACACCTCCCAACCTCTCACTACAGAGGCTAAAGAAGCATTTACTTCGTGTATACTCTTTGATTCGCCGGTCATTTTCGCAGGCCCCTGGTTATCGCAAGGACGTCATCCTGGATGCGATAGCGTTGTCGGAAACTTCCACCCGCTGAATGAAGCAGTGTTTCGCAAGACCCCTGATCTGACTTTCAGCTCCAGATACCCAAAAATACATGATTGTGAGGCCGAAATAGGAGTCGAAACTGGTTGAGGGACCTCTGAAATGCAGTAGATGTCCGCCCACCTACAAATCACGTGGTCGAGAATTCGAATTCCAGAGTCGCCGGGCGTCGCAAGACACAAGGGCAGAAACGAGGGAAATGCACCTGTGTGGGAGCGCCAAGCACGACGGGGAACCCGACGCCCGACTGAGTCCGGACAGCAATGCGAGCAACCTCAGAGCCGGGCACGATGTGGGACGGAGTGTGCTCGACGGCGTACGACGATTCAACGACGAGGCCGCGGATCGCAAGCGTCAGAAACGCTCGAAGCGCGAGGCCCAGCGCTGCGAGGCGCTCGGTGTCCAGGATAGAAGGCAGGGAGACGAGGCCTAGTGTGCACTCTGCAATCGGCAAGAGGAGCCGGGTTGTGTCCCACCCTGCAGCGCGGAGAACCCAGCAAATGAGCTTTGGTTCCGATCGGTACCGTTGGTGCTAAAGTGGAGCTACCTTGCTGCTTTCCAGGTAACTTCCCATTCTGGGAATCTGTCACGCACTTGGTGCACTAAGGGTTATGTGTCGCTCCACCATTTCACATGCTGCATACACTATTCAAGTGCATTCCAGTGGTGACTGAACAGTCTGCCGTCTTTTCACGTATTGCCCCCTCGACAATAATTTTTTGTGCAGGCGCAACTTTCCGTCACCTTTGAACAAAAAACATGCATGCGCCTTTCAGATGAGGAAACAAGAGAAGCACGTCAGACAGATGCACTACAATCAATGTTCTAACTGCCCCGGACGTGACATTCATGAGTCCGTGGGTTGATGTGGCCCCCGACGAACACCCCGCCAACTCAGCCTTCGGAACAAGTTACGACACCGTCACAAAAACGTCATCCGTCACTTGTACACTGTGACGAACATGCGCTCGTGGGTTCATTAGCTGAGGTTAAATCAATTCACCCCTAGTGCCTTGAGGTCAAACTGAGCAAAACGTTTGCTAAGCTGAGCACACGGTTTCGTTGTGCACATGTGCAAACGGATGGGCCTCACAGCACCTAACAAGCAAACCCATTTGATACCATGCACGTTCGATCAAACATGAACGGGATGCCACGTATGAGTGAAACAACGTCACAGCATGCGTGTAACATCGTTTTCGACACGATAGTTCCGGAACACATCGAGTGGCGTGACTGTGACAGCGTCCATGGCTGTCGACATGGCGCCATGTCGACACAGCGATGTCGCGACGTTGTGGCGATCATATATAAGCAGGCGATTGCCAGATCTAGGTTTCCAACGCTCACGGAAAGGACGCCGTCACATTAGATACTTGAATAAGTGCTCAGCTTGCTGCACATTTGCTGGAGATTTCTTTCAAAGGGCCCCCAACGTCAAAATGACCGTGCTCACATTTCCTTTGTATCCTGAAGAGAAGACTGCCCAGGCGTCCGGGGTGTGTGTGACAGGCGCCACTGGAATGATTGGAGGTAAGATCCTGGCATTTATTTTGCACGTGCGCCTTTCGGATCCCCTGAAAGAAGTCCTCGTCAGGACCGTCGCCCATAGGTCCCCGAAGTCCGTGATTACACGCATTCTCTACTGCCGAGATCCGCCTATCGATAGATATTTGCAGCCAAAAGTGCACCGAATGGTGAGAGTCTACGTGCGAGAGGGTTGACGACTTTTTACGTTAGGACGGCAACGGAACATTAAAAACAATTCTAGATCTGCCCTTTGATCAAGACTTCCCACGATTCGGGCTTAGGCGTGATGCCATCGATATGCAGACGGAAAATGATTTGGATATCATGTGTTTCTGCATTCTAGCAACTTCGTTTGCAGAAAATCTCAGTCATTTGCTGTTTTGCAGGCGCCATCATTCAGCGTCTGCTGGCTTCGGGGCACACCGTATGCGGAATTGACCTTGACCTTAGCAACGAAAAGGCCGTGGCGCCCCTCAAGGCGCTCCCGGGTGCATCCGAGCACCTGAAGCTCATCAAAGCTGACATCATGCAACCCGATGCAGTCAAAGATGTGGTGAAGGAATGCAAGTGCAAGTGCGCATCCTCTGGAAACAGTGCCAAAGCCTTGCCTGCAAGCATACTTTACAAGGCGATTTTCCAAATACCGACCCCCATACATACACCCGCAGCGTTGCTTAGCATAAAAGTGCGGTGTCATTTTGCGAATGGGTCTGTTTTGCTTTCTGCCAACAGGCTGCGTCGCTGCGAAGCGGAATTCCGGCTTCAAATTTGAATGAAATGCCCACATGTCAGTCCGCTCCTTACTTTCAGCACTGCTTTGGTTGTAGACAGAGTCATCAAATAAACAAATTAATATGGGACGCCTGCCACCAAGCAGCCACTGAAACAGGCGAGAGCACAACCAGCATATCTCACGCCAAGTGGGGGGATGCAGCACGCCTCAAATTTCAATCTTGATCGAGGGGGCTTGTGGACAGATTCATCATCATTATTGTCAGTGCCGCATGGTATCCTTAATTCTGTGCTCCGCCAAACTGGGGTTCGGCCTCCATTTCTGCCCCAAATAATGATGCATTTTCAGGGCTACAGACCCACGAAGCACACTGCCTGGCTCAGCACTGCCGTAATTCATGTTTACGGTGTGTCAAGGTGTGACAGCGGTCTGCAGGTTCATCATCCACACTGCCAGTCCGGTCATGGAGCCTGAGGACCCGTCCAAGGCTGAGTCGGACCTGATTGAGCCAGCCGTCAAGGAGACCGAGCACGTCCTGGGTGCGCTGCTGCCTTGAAAGAGAAAGATTGTGCTCATGCTAATATGTGAAGCATTGTTCGGCTACGACAGTTTACTAATGTAGGTAGTATTTGACATAATCCTGCCTGCCAAAAAGAGTGTAAAGGAACACAAGGCCTCGACCGCTACGCGGGTCTCAGCTCTCGCAGTATACTTTCGTTTAGTTTGGTTGGACTACGCCTGTGCCTGTGAATATGTGTGCCTGTGATACAGCTGAAAATTGTGTTACAGAGCGTGCATCATCGTCATAGCTTGCTATTGCCAAGCCTGCAGCTCTCTTTCACAGATACATTTGTGTGCACATGCATGTTTATCAACGAAAGACTGTTTGCACATGCAGCGTGTGGGGATGCATGTGGAGTTCGGGTGACCAGGGACATTTGAAAGTGTCTAGTTTGCTAGTTGTTGTGTGCACACAAGCAGCCCTTTGTTGATGCATGTGTGCACATGTAGAATGTGCGAATGCATGCGACTTTGTCGAGCGAGTCATCCTCACCTCCTCTTCATCGGCGATCTACTCGGAGAAAAAGGGCAAGGGGGTTGAGTACACGGAGGATGACTGGGCTGACGATGCCTCCCAAGAGAGCGGAGCTTACTCCAAGTGCAAGGCTCGTCAAGAGAAAAAGGCATGGGAGATGGAGAAGGCCCAGAACAGGTGTGCTGGCAATTCAACAAACAAACCAACAATTTTTCCATCTAATGTATTAAAGCCGTAAAGGCAAACTAGACGTGCATGGGGCTGAATAGAAGTGGTTCCGCGAGTGTGTTGCAGAGGGGGAGTAAAGTCCAATGAATAATTTACTAACCCCTAACCCTGACCCCTGCAGACGCGAGACCGCTCAAAGCGCTCTAATCTTTGCTACTGGCAGTGCTTGGTGATGGGTTGCAAGAGAGCGCGACCTCGAGATCCGTGCAAGCCAACATGCTTCGTCGGAATGGGGTTCGACGTCTGGCTGTCTCGCCCGTTGTTAACGCCAACCCTCTTGGGTGGCATCTTTTTGTTTTGTTGCTTTCGACCCACATTTCAGTCCCAAAAATTACATAGTGCAGGCACCTGAACGAAATTATATAGCACTCGGCCTTGCGAAACATTGTGATAAAATCAGCCGCTGACCTGGCAATCGTGTGGCAGTAGATGTGCGGCATGCTGGCATGTTTGCTGCAAACACGCACCTCGACGGCTGTGCGATGTGTGATGCCCAATGCTGCTGCCAGCTTCCTCCTGTAGCTCGAATTCGATTATGTTCCGGTGTATTTGTTTTCTTGGCTGGTGCGGCGAATGGGCTTCCTCTCGCTAAGTTACTTTCAGGCATATGCTCGACGGGGGCATCGATGCTCTGCACCACTGGTCCACCAAATTGGGTGTGACCCCAATATTTGTCCTAGAAGTCCATGCATTTCAGGCATGTGAACCCGGAAAGCATGCCAACAGGCTAAATACTTCTCAGCACAGCAAAGCGCTTGTAGCACTACTAGCAGCTGTATGCATCTAAACTTCTACCGTCCTTCCCTTTGTGTGGAAGTCGCTTCTCGCTGCTGAAAATTGACGCATCGTCCAGCTGAAGGAGGTCATGTTTGTATTGTCCTTGCAAACCATGATTGATCACACGCCCCTGAATATCGACGCATTTCTGGGTGGAAGCTGGAGATAATCAATGCCGCGCACTGCATCAATCCCCCGCTCGATGAGCGCTCGCACAGCAGCTGACAAAAATGGATAGCAAACATCCCTGAATATTGCCGTATGTTCCAGGTGGAAGCTGGTGGTGATCAATCCCGTGCACTGCATGGGTCCCCCCGTTGACGAGCGCCTGCACAACGGCTGGTCCATGGATGTCTTCTGCGCGTTGTACCAGAACAAGTTCGAGAGCGAGCCAAACACCGATTTCTCAATCGTCGACGTTCGCGACGTTGCGGCGGCGCACACCCTCGCCATGGTGCACCCGAAGGCTCACGGGCGCAACATTTGCAGCGAGGGCGCGTACACGGTGCACCAGCTGGCGCAGTTCCTGCATGAGAAGTGCCCCGACGTCAAGGTGCCCCCCGCGCCCAAGGAGATGCCCAAACTTACGCACTTCAACAACTCCAAGATGCAGAAGGAGCTGGGGCTCAAGTACCACTCCGCGAAGCAGGCTATTCAGGATATGTACCTGCGCCTGAAGGAGATTGGCTGCCTGCCTGCGCCGGGTAGCGCTTCGAAGTGAAGTGTGAGGTGAAATGAAGTGTGAGGCGAAGCGATGCGAGTGATGCAGCGGCTTCTGCTTGAAGGATGGAGCAGTATGGCACGTGTTTGCTGGCATCGAACATGTTAAGTGAAGGACCTCAGATCTGCTCCAGGCAGTGAGCAGTCTACGCTGTATTGTCGCTGTGCTGCTCGAAAGAAACAGCTAAATCAGCTAATTTATGTGCTATGCAAATCTTGTATTGAAATCAAGTAAACCGTACTGTGGTACTGCATCCACCATGTCGGTATAGTTGCGAGCTGCCCACTCCTTGTGCTGGTGCTAGGTTGATCAGGATGAGGGATGTTCGCAATTCGCGCCCTGTGGTGTGATAGCTGATTGGTGTTGTTTTGATTATCGGTTTACATGCTATCTCTAGAGATATGTATAATCCAGTCACACCAGATACAGTTATGGAACTGTGGCAGCCTAATGATATGATGTTTCGTCTGGGCATCCGTGTAATGTATAAGAAGCCATAAAGAGAAAAGTTTGGCCATCTCACCACCCTCGTTTCATTGAGATTGCACAGGTACAAGACTTGGTTTGCCACGGCATTGTACCGCTGTATTGCTATGAACAAGACTGTTGTTGTGCATTGAATGTAGTCGTTGCAAAGTCATGTTCTTTTCTTTTGCGCAAATGTCTTATCAGATGTGTGATTGGCAGATATGCAAAACCTGAATAAATTATGCATTAATCTACTTAGCATGTTCAGACATGCTTGTCAGACAGCAGATACATGTACAACAGGCGGAATGCACGCAACACTGCTATACGGTGGTATTCGTTGATAAAAGAATGAAGAATCAGCACATCATACAGCACAGCTAACTGCCATCAACCAACTTGAACGTCGTGTACACAGTCTGAATGCTCACTGCCTTCCCCCGCGTCAGCATTCGCACTCGGCACCGCCCAAATCGCAAGTCGGTTGCTCGTCGCATGCAGCAACGAACACACGCCCCTCTCGCCGTCTTCCTCCAATGCGTCGTCCACAAATCGTCGGTGCCCTGATGACGTGGCGATGAGCGGGACGAAGGGATGGATGCTGACCCCGTTGAGCACGTCGTCGGCGGCAGACGACTCAGCAGACAGCGTCCCAGTGGCTAAATCAAACGTCTGCAGTGTCCCTGACGTGCTGCCAGACATGAGGTGTCGGCCGCATGGTTCGATGTCAAAGCCGATGCGTTGGTTGCTGGTGGGTGTGTTGTTGCGTTGCAGCGTGTACATGCAGCCGCCCGTGCTGCGCACATCCCAGCACATGATTGCGCTGTCATGGCGTGCGCCTGAGTACAGGAAGTTGCCACACCTGCACACCGCCAAGTTGGACACACATGCACCAATGGGTGCTGGACTAGGCCAGCACTTTTGATTCCACAGGCGCAAAACACATGAGCTCCTGGGGCCTGTTCAGCCAGAGCTTATTCCTTCCTCCGATAGCAACTACTTAAGATGATTTTGATTCCCAAGTTGTTCTTGGAGTTGCCAATGTCCATGTGGTTGCGGTAGTGACGTAAAACGATACCCCATCAGCGCTATTTGCCCTGATCATGGCCGCACATGGGCCCCACGCCACCCACCAGTTCGTTCATTACTTAGCAAGCTCTGTCTCACAGGCTTACGGGCTCCTGCTGACTCATGTCAGCGGCTGTACAGGGTTCGAGTTGAGAGGTTCAGGTTCATTGATTCCAGACCTTGACAGGTGTCATTTCAGAGCCGTCCTCACGAAGTTGCGAATGCCACAAGAGAGCATGTCCGTGCAGTGGAGCTGCTCCTGTGCATACCTGCGGCTTTGCACATATGCACACCTAGTGTAATGGGCACTTTCAGTGTGATGGGCACTTCCAAGAGTATATCACTGCTGAGGTAGAGGTACCTCAACTCGAGGTAGCCTTGTGATGGGCGTTTCCAAGAGTATAGCACTGACTGAGGCACTTTGTCTCTGAAACTAAGTGTTAAGTGTGATGGGCAAATGCGCCACGAGCAAGTGCGGATCACATCAGGCAACGTCTTGGAACATGGAAACGAGTGTTTTGGCGTACGATTGAACTGCTTTCAACATGTGTCGCCATGAATGAATACATGATCCCAAATTGATTGTTTTCTTTCCTTTACTTTTTCTTACCACTCAAGAGATGCAGCAAAGCTGACATCCTAGACCAGAAAAAACACCAATAACATCACATCCTACGCCAGAGAAGAAGATGCTTATGACTTTGTATAACACGATCACATGGACATGGACATGGGCAACTCCAAGCACTACTTGGGCATCAGAGAAAATCTCACCACAATCTCCCTGAACGTCCATAAGGACATCACTACATCACATAGATGCTGGCAGGAAATAGTCAACAAGCAACAAGGACAGCACATTCGAAGTGATACAGCTCATTGAACCGTCAGCGGTCGGAACAAGCAAGCCTGTCGTAAACGAGCGACCGCTCGCACGAGCTAAAACTTGAAGAGAACGCCGGTACATGATAGCATTACCCCTACATAGGCCGATGCTGAGTTCCCTGAGTATGGACATCCCTACCATCATAAGGTCTACAGTACAAGATCGCATGGAGCACAACTGAGCCAGTGCATTCCCTAATATCTCAACACATTCTAGGACGGTACAAAAACGGGTGTTCTTAGGGTGCACATGTTCCGGATACCGTATCGCCACTAATTGTTGACACACGTTGACAACAATCTTGTTCAAAAGAACATCTTCTCGCGAGTTTGTTGGGACGTGTAGCGGCAGCACGGTCAGTACCAGCTACAAGCATTGTTTATACCAGGGACACGCCAAGTGCCCCAGGGCACTTGGAGTTTCCATTGTCCATGTGGATGCGGTAGTGTCATACAAGGATACAACATCGTCAGAAACACACCGCGAAAACTGCACATGCGTGATGCCCCCCGAGTGACCGTGCAGAAGCGCTGCCATATCCCCTGATCGGCTGTCGTACACCGCAAGATCGCTACTGAAGGAGCCAGCGGCAATGAGGTCCCCGGTGGGGGAGAGGTCCAAGCAGGAGATGATCCCTTTCTGGGACCCCTCGCCTGTCTGAGTTGCGATGCTCATGTGCTCCCGCCCTGGACACGATAACGCCCACACCACAATCTTCTTCTTTAGCCCTCCCACAAGCCTGTAGACGCATGCAAGAGGCATCAGTCGGGAACCGCGCCAGGTCCGTCTTGATCCCAAAGAACCTAGTGTTAAGTCTATGTAGGTCCTTCATAGACATAGTATTAAGTCTATGAAGGTCCTTCACAGACAAAGGAAACCCCCATTTCGTCCCTTACATGCATTTTTGGGCATCTCGACACGCAAATCACACGGTCTGGCAAAGTGCGGCCGCTGATAGCGAGCCCGGCTGCAGTTGTCAGGAAATGGCGGGGTGCAGCTATCATCCCAAACTATAGATTCAGGCCTGAAAGCGTACGCTAAGTGAGAAAGGAATGATGTGCAGCTATCATCGAGTCATGTTTTGCTTTCGAGGTAGGTTTTTCAGGGACTCGGCCTTGCTTCGTCCACCCATGCAGTCAAATGAGTGGATAAAACCAAAAAGGGTCGGCGTTGTTGACGGGCGAGAGTGTTCCCGAGTGTTCCAATCAACAGGACACAACCCAGTATGCAGGCATCATCGAGCTTGTTGTGGTACTGCATGCTTCCTGGCAACTGCAAAAAACGGTCTGTTGGCTGCTCATTTGCAATTGACATGCGAATATGCTGGGAACTGGTGAGCTTGCTTGATCTGGGCGTGTCGAGATCGGCTTTACCCTCAAACCCCGTGATCTCTGCAGATGCTGAAGCCCGCATGCAGCGGACTTTAGAGCTGCGGTGGGACCGCCTGCTGTAATTTAAGGGGTAAGGTATGCTGTATGGCTCCATGGCGGCGCTCGCGTCGCGATTTGGGCCTTGGCGTGATTGCCGATTGACTTGGTCTGTGTAGCAATTTCCCCCTTTGTACGTTGCTGGAAAGCTGGTGCAAGGTCACTGGTTGTGGAGTCCTTCAGATCGGGTTGTTATACGTGCCCATCATGACGACAAAACTCACTCGTACATGACACTGCGATGTCATCGACATGGATTCGAAACGAAACATGCTCGCGTCATGAGCGGATCAGAACCGCATTGGACGTCGTCCAGATGCAGCTGGCAGGCAAAGGATACGACGAGAATTGTTCAATACCTCTCACGATCCGGGTGAAACTTCAGGCAATAAGCAGATGTTACTTCGTCTGCTTCGTCGTAGGTCCGGTATGTGGTGCGTGCCTTGCCAGTACTCACATCCCACAAATGGACAGGGTGCGCTCGGCTGGTGGACGCGAAGCAGCAAGTCACCGGGTCGCTGCAGAAGAACGCTGGGTACCAGTCCATGTCGTATATGCACTCCCCTTGCTCCACTGTGGCCGAAGGCAGCAGCTCGCTTCGTTTTGGCTGAGAGGGCTGTGATTGTGGGAGCACATCATCATTCAAGGATGCTGCTGCGACGTCTGAAGGAAGAGCGAAAACCCTCAGTATGTTGTCGTCTGAGGCCGTTAAGACACACGTGCCATCCGGAGACCACTGGCAACCCTTGAGAAAGTTGGAATGGGGGCAACGGTGAGCGATGTCAGGGTTCCGAAACTCACTGCACACGGAAGTGCAAAGCTTGGGCTCTCCTCCACAAATGAGGGACCACATGGGAGGAAGAACGTCACATACTCAGTTCCATCAACGTTTTGTAAAGGTCCCCACCAGCAAGAGTGCGCAAAACCCTGAGTTGCTTATTTACTTTACTTCTGAATGAGGGCAAAGATTATGATCAGCGACGGTGCATGTAACATTCCCTCAAAATTGAGTTGTTTAGGTTCAAAAGCACACAAAATCAAAGTATACCGCTGCGCACGCGTATCCGAGATAAAGTTCCTTTGCTTGGCTGTTGCAAATGGCAATTCCATCGCGACGTTATATGGAAATGCAACGTCGTCGGATGATCAGAAATCAGGTCGACATGTTGCCAACGACGTTGGAGCAACAATAGCTGACGAAGCACTCCGCCTCGTGCCTATCGGACCCATTCCACCTTCCAATAGAATCTAGACTAGATACACAATTCGAATGCTCGTGAGCTTCAGTGCTTCGAGCTGGCCCTCCAGACCATGACAATCACTTCACTGTTTCGAACGAAGGGCTCTTCGCAGACGCATTTGTGCATCGACCATACCCAGCCTGCTTCGCTGGAGCTCTTGACGACGAGGGCTCTTATTCTTCATCATCTCGACACCCTGTGCAGATTTGGAGACAGGTATGCAGGCTGCGATGAGAACTTGCTAAAGTTGAATGGCGTGCAGATGACCACAACCATTGAATACCGCATGCCAGCCAGTGAGTATCACACACTGTCTGTCAGTGTGAGCCCATACGGTACGTTAGCTGATGGGGTCGTCGGTTGGTTTGATCGGTTGAACCTATTCAAGATGCTATCAACCGACCGAGCGTTCCGGATCATTCAACCTGAGATGCCTCCTTCTGCCAAATTGACATTAGATGAAAGTCGGTCCACAAAGTACTTCGGCAAAGGCGAGAACCGTCATTGGCTGCACATGGTTGTCATCAAGTAATCGAATCGAGGGAGAATAGCGGTTACGGTATCAGCGGCAGCAAATTTTTCAGTGAGCGCGTCTTTCAGCAGAAATACGAACAGGGTATGCACTCCCATATGCTGTATCAACGGTACCGAGAGCTTTCATCAGGACATAGCACTTGGGGCAAGCACGGTGAATGCGGAGACCGCAGTGCTCAAGGCAACCATAATGTCGTTGCAAACGTACATCACGCCCATCAATTCAGAAAAACAGGCTCACTTGGATACCGTCAGATTGATAGGCAAATATAATATTGCCTGGCATCGTAGAGTATCTCGTGCTTTCCTCCCGACCACAGCGCGTGCAGGTTACAGTTCGGTAAGGCGCTGTTGTCTTGTACTATCTCAGATACACCGCCGGCCGACGTCATGACTTATGCCAAGAGCACTTATGGGAAATTAGCTAGATATCTGCATGCATATCTCACACCAGAGAGAGATTATTCGGCGTGAGGCGGTGTCGGCGCAGTGAGCGGCAGCACCAACATGATCATGACATTTGCTGATCTGTAAACACTGGATCAACCAATCGGGAACCACGCCAAGTCCCTGACAGCTGTAAGGTTGTGGGCCTGTTAAATCGATTGATATCACGGGAGGCAGCTGTATAACCACTTGTCAAAGATCGGGGAGGACTCGGAGAGCTGTCGGGGAACCAGTCAGCAGTCGCAATCGAGAACACACCTTCATGAATCCGACGTACTGCCAAAACATACGTGACCCAAGCCTCCCTAGATGCATTACCTAAAACATCAAATGACTCATCCAGCCACTTCGGCATGAGTCGCCTAAAGTGAGTGCCGCCCTTTCAGATGACAATTAGAATTGCAATTTCGGAATCCATCGGGATCCACAAGCAAAATCTAGGCTGGCGCGATGCCCTGAACTGGTCATGTGAGGTGCAGTGGGTTTGTTGGGGCTACAGGGAAGATGTTAGGGGATGGTAGTGGGCGTGCGAGGTTAGGGGCTTCGAGCGGCAAGCGCAAGCAGAGTGTCAACACATTGTTGAGCGGCACTGAGCTCGGTACGAACGCAAGGCAGCAGCGCTTCGTCAACCCATGTGATTCGCGGGTCCAGATGCCCTAAACTGCACGAATTTGGGGGACTCAAATGGGGGTCGAGAAACGATCTGGTGAGGCAGTACATGACAGTTGTGGAGCTCCTCGCACGGCCTACCTAAGGAATAGCCACACTTTTTCAAAGTTTGGGGTATAATGATTTGTTCACCCATAATCATACGATGATGTGCTCCGTAAGTCGTGCGCGAGATCTCCTGTGAGGGGTGCTGCATCCCTCCATCAAGGTGCGAGATCAGCTCTGGCTGTCTCGCCCGATGTCAACGCCGCCTGCTTTGGGCTGGTGAGTTCCTTTTGCTTTTCCTGTCGTCTTTCACTGCGGTGGAGACATGGCTTGATTCGTTATACCAAGTGATTTGTTTTATGTATTTACAATGAGCGATAAGTCAGGATCATTTCATCTTGGCTACATGTTGCAGGAGAGATAAGCAGTCTGTGTCGCCAAGGAGCTCTCTGCAATGTCGGGCTCCCAGCTTGACGCAATTGCGAGCGATGGCCAAGACTTGGTCCAAGTGGACCTCTTCTCCCAAGTCGCCGACGACGAGGCCGCCCCACTCATGGACCATCCCATGTCTCCTCTGCCAGTCAGCGATGACGAGGCCGACATGGACAGCCAAGTCGCAGTCAAAGTGACGCCCGACGTCACACCGAGGGCATCGGCGAGGGCATCAAAGTGTGACGTGCTGCCGCCGATGGGCGACGACGTCGTCAGCGTCAACATCGGCGAGCCAGCACCGCAGCCGGAGGTGCTCTCCGAGCCCAAGAAAGAGCCTCTGCCCACCAAGGACGCGGAGAAAGATGTCGAGCATACGGTGGTGTCGCACACAACAGACGGCTGCGGAAGCCGCAGCGAAGCAACCACAGACGTGGCGTGTGCGAAGAGGTGCACGATGCACCGCGGGAAAGTCTTTGACGCGCTGTGCCGGTACCATACTGCCTCAAAATTCTGAAGCAAGTGTTGCAAATGGCATGACCTGTGTGGACCAAAAACTGAGATTCGCGCGTTGGAATAGTTAACGGCGATTTGGTACGTTTCATATAAACGTTTCATACCACATACTTTCTTTAATGAAAGTATGTTGTATCATAGACTGGTCCATGATGTTACTTTGCCCAACCGCGTGGCTCGCCGGGACTTGAGGACGAAGCCCTATGGGCATGTCCTCGTAGGCGTGGACCTGGCATGACCTGGCGATTGGAATCGAGTATGAAGATGAACATATTAGCGCAAACAAGGCGGCGTTGGCAACAGGCTAGGCAGACCGAGCTGTTCTCGCACCCAATCGGAGGGATGCAGCATTTCCCAAAGGAGTGGTTCCGATAGATTTATTCACTCCTTCCAATCAACGGGAGTTGAGCGCGAGATCAGCTCACCTTGTCAATGCTGCCTTCTTACGGCATACTTCATTCACTTATGTGTTGGCAGGCCTCCCATAATAGATACATTATAACATCAAATAGATAATGGCAGGAAATAGTCAACAAGCAACAAAGATACATCACCGTCATGTCAGGCATGTGGTGTGCAGGTTGTTTGGTACCGATGAGGAGAGACTCCTGCAGCGCGCAAGTCACCCAGTCCTCCCTCTTTTCTCGACAATCCTTGGCATGCTGGCCGTCCCGATCCTCACAGCGATCATTTTTATCTCGGAGGCTAACGTCTCGCTGGTGTATACGATACCAACCCTCGTCATAACTGCCTTCGTCATGGTTGCTCCTTTCTTCCAGCTCCGGCTGACCTTTGATGAGCTCAAGGCAAGCAAGTGGAACTTGATTCGACCCCCGGTGATGGCGATTCTTTACCTCGGAGTCACCTCGATATTCATGAAGGGCAAGACGCCATATGACAGCGACCAGTTCAGCTACTACATTGCTGTGTTCTTCTGGGTGCGTGGCTGACCAACAGGCGTTCTTCTGGATTGTGCTGATGACTGCATGTAATGGTGGCACCGATTGCCAGGTATTCTTGGAGTTGGCAACGTCCATGTGGATGCGGTAGATGGTCAAAAGATACATCATCATCACTGCTTGTTCTGAGTTCTGTACTGAAAGTGCATAGATGAAATGTTGCATCTACAACTGTCCAGTTACGACCGTGTCCAGCGGCCTAAGCAAGGGGCCCAGCTAACCGGCGAAACAGCGCACGTTGAGAACACAGCAAGCCCAAATGCAACGCCACACTCGGCTTTTGACCAGCCCCAAACCAACCAGTGCTTCGTCAGGTGATTGTCTGTGCCGGGTCTGTTCATCTGAAAATGCATGTGTACCTGGCGCAGAAATGGGGGTCGGACCCCAATCTGGCAAAGCACTGAATCCAACCCTGTTTTTGGGTCCATATGCCACCACCGACGTTCCCAGGTAGTTCTGAAGTTGCCAATGTCCATGTGCAATCAGTAGTGTTGTCAAAAGATACATCATCAACCCTTGTCTCTGGGTCCATATGCCCCCAAATGCTACCCCCGACCCCAGGTGCCGCATTGTTCATTGTGGGTCTGTAGCTCTGAAAATACACAAATATCTGGGGCAGAAATGGGGTCGGACACCATACTGGCAAAGCACTGAAACCAGCCCTGTTTCTAAGTCCTTCTCACACCAAACATCACCACCGACGTTCCATGGTTTGCAGTTCTTTTGCATCAGCTTCCAAGGCCGCTGGCTTACCCCCGACACAGCCGCAGTCAGCCTGCAGCCGGTCTGGCGCGGCACCGTTCAAATGATCTTCAAGGCGATCAAAGTGCTTGACGTGTTGACCGACATTGCGCTGTTTGGCTACATCATCAGCCGCGTTGGGGACAAGGCGTGCGACCTCGGGTGCGGGCCCTTCCAAATGGCGCTCATCGTCCTCATCATCGCCGCGATCGTGAGCATGATCTGTGGTGTCCTTCTCGGCGCGTGGGAGTACACGAAGTCTCGCTCGGCCGACATCGTTCTGAACGTCGCTGTGCTTGGCGCGCTGCTGCTGCAAATCCTAATCACTGCCGGCCTGCTTGCGGAGGCCAAGGGGCCGCCGGTGGTGAAGCTCGTTGCGCTGAGTCTCGTGTTCACGCTCCTCGCCTTTCTCTCGCACGTGCATGACACGAAGCGGGCATTTGACCGAGACTGCGCTGGCAAGGTGCATGCCCTGCCGACAACCGTCATGAAACCCTGAAACTAGAGGGCAAGTACGCGGTCACTTCAGCCGCATCGCGGCAAGTACATGGTTTGTCGTCACCGCATGGGCAGCTTCCATGCTTCTATTGAACATGAAGGCGTTGGTTCGGTCGTCACGTTTAAAAGAGCCGTTCGTTGAACTAAATTGTCTGTGCTCGGGGTGTGGAGTTGGGTGTACAGGAGTGCTTCGCCAGAATGGGTGTCGACCCCCATTTCCGTCCCGAAAATGCATGCTTGTTCGGGCATCTGGACCCAAAAATTGACCGGGACTGGTGAAGCACTGGCGTACAGCGGGGCGAGCCTTGAATAATACATCCCCTTGGGATAGATACCATGCGTTGCCTTGAACGCTGATTTGTCGATGTAAGGGACATTGAATTCGGTCCCGGGGTAGCTCAAAGCACCGTTGGAGTGGGTACGATGATGATGATGTATCTTTTTACAACTCTATCGCATCCACATGGACATTGACAACATTGGGTATCGCTTCGGAAATGCAAGGCACTGCGCACTCAATGCTGGAGTGCGATATACAGGAAAACGCAAAGGAGATGGGCGAGCTTTTGGGGAGTGTGACACCATTTTGGGCGATCTCCTATGTAAATACCTGAAAAGCCAACCTATAAGTTATTCATGCCGTCCGAAGAGCCCCTCGGGCAAGGGCAAACCCGTTCACGGTTGCCCGGTGTAACAGCACTCACTTTTCCACCCTCTTTATATGTAAAATTGGCGGCGAGTCCAGAAACGTGACCGTGGCCGCCCCTTGTGGAATTCTTACGGTATGGCGGTGTTTCCATAAGCCTCTGTAGTTGCGTCCTCTTGTGGGGGATGATGCATCCCTCCATGTAGGCGCGAGATCAGCTCTGGCTGTCTCGCCCGTTGTCAACGCCGCCTTCTTTGGGCTGGCGTATCTCTTTCTTTCTCTTTCTATGGCGTAACAAGTAGTTCTTGGAGTTGCCAATGTCCATGTGGATGCGGTAGTGTTGTAAAAAGATACATCATCATCATACCGTACCAATCCCTACCCGTCTACAAACGAGCGAACTTTTTGGGAGCGTGACATCATTTTTTTGATATTTTTCTATTTATTTTTCCCTGAAAGTTTGAACATTTTTCTCTATGTCAACTTGGCGGCGAGGCCAAGGTTTGTTGGCATTGTTACGATAGGTACTTTGCAACAATACTGTGCCCATGGACATTGGCAATGACAAGTGCGTCTTGACAACATGCTTGATGAAGTAAATGAAATAAGTGTGAGCCTTGAAAGGCTAATTAGCATTCTTCCAGTCAGCCTGGCGCATGTGTTAGGCCACAAAAGGCCCAATTTTTGTGTTGTTTATCCAAAAGCCACTAAAATCTAGTGCTGTTGGATACTGTCTGACGGGCGTGTACAATCTTTGACTGCAACCTGTCTGTCTGTGTGCACATGTTTGTGCACACAGTCAAGAGATATACATTCCTTGACTGCGGTAAATTACAACATGACATGTATGTGGGCAATGCGCGCATGTACTACAAATCCCTCTCTCGTGTCGCCGTGAACGTCGGCTCGGACTTCCATGCGGGGTGTGATGCACCGCAGGAAGATCCCGGCGTGGCTTAGGTTGCTAGTTTTCTTGTGTGGTTTGTCTTTGTTTGTGTCATTGTTTTCAGTGTTAGTTTCTGTGTTTTTTCCTGTTTGCCAGCCCTGTCGCTTGTATTAACATCATGACATGACATGCACACAGCGACCTTGCCGACAAGGGTTAAGTTTGAATGGACCTGGTTTGAAGTGTGGCAATAGCGTGGTTTGGGTGTGGCAATGGTTTGAAAGGGTGTGATTCCTACCTGCTTTTGCTGAAATATCTGCCAACAGTTCTTTGAAATGCACGTACTTACCGAATAGATGAATTCCCCCCTCACCGGCAGCAGATCGAGCTCTGCCACAGTCATCAATTGGGCAGTCAAAAGTGGGATGTCGGCGTCGCTGGGTCTCTTGCGTGCTGTGATTGGATCATCCACCATACCCATTGCTACAAAACGGCTAACACCCGGAGGATTAGAGTTTGCTTTCCAGTGGAAGGATGGCATTCTTCATGCAGGTGGGCCTCTCCCACCTGCATGAAGAATGCCAAGTGACGACGATTTCAGGACGCATCTGCAAATTCCCTATGTGTTACAACGAAGCGGGAAAGCAAAGCAGAAATAAACTGCAGACAAGGACGACTCAATTCAAGAACACACGAAAGAAAATCAAACCAAACACACAGGAAAACAAAGAAAGAAAGGACAATCAAAAACAGCCAGCCGACAAGACTAAGGGAGAGCAAAGCAGGGGCGCTACCACACGACACACCAACCCCTCTACACATTCCCTATCCAAGATCCTAGGATGTCAGGTTTGCTGCCTTTGCCGGGTACCAGTATGCCAGCATTCCAGTATCACTTCGCCACATCACACATCTCGTACTCGAAACCCACACAGCACAACACTCAATCAAGTGCACTACATTCCTTTGGTCATGTGCCAATTTCAGTATGGCAGCCCATGCATCGGTATTTCAGAGGACACCAACGCAGACTAAACTGAAACACCACCGATGACGATCATCTTTCTACAACACAAGGCCTCGACCGCTACGCGGTCTCAGCTCTCGCAGAAAACTTTCGTTCAGTTTGGTTAGACGACGCCTGTGCCTGTGACTACGTGTGCCTGTGAGCTCGTCTTTAGAGCACATCTGACTGTGTTGATTCTGAATGCTGAATTTCTCTTGTGCTTCAACAATGTGACATACAGCAATACAAAACTCTATAACATTACCGCATGCACATGGACATTGGCAACTCCAAGGACTAGTTGAAATCATACTGGACCATTGGCGATTCTAAGGACTATTTGGGAATCCAGATACTACTGGCCAATGATACCACTCAGCGCTAGCAACGGGTCAGTAGGGTCGTCGTTGCCGCATGCCCACCCAGCGACAGAAGACCAAACAGAATACGCCACACGAGAGAGCCAGCGAGACAGCGATAGCTGGTCTCGCGCCTGAACAACACGAGGATGGAATAGGGGGTCGTCCTCGCCGCGCGACGGAAAGTAGGGTCGTCCTCTGCCGCATGCCTACTCAGCTACGGAACCAAGGTCATCATCGCCGTGTGCCTACTCAGCGACGGAAAGTAGGGTCGTCCTCGCCACGAGCCCATCGAGAGAACGAGTTCCATGCGTTCTTCGGGAGGGAGGGCAAATTCTCGATAGTGTCAAAGATCTCAAGCAGGTCTGAGTTGGGGTCTTCAAGCTTGCCGGACTTTGCAGGGATGCCCGGATGGGGTTGAGGCGCGTGCGGATCGCGGTGGTGGACGAGAGGAGAATGTTCTTCTCTGCCAGCCGCAGAATTGTTGCCAGCCTCACCTCTGCGGGAAGCTCTCGGTTCTGCAGCATCTTGGCATCCTCCTCCTGCAGAAGTACATGAACAATTACATATATGGTCCTGCAGAAGAACATGAATGAGTGGCTTGGCAGCCACCTGATTCGTGCCGCTTTCCACCGCTTGCCTTGATTGTAAACCTTTCTTGGGGGTTCAGCAGCCCCCACGGGTGTACCACACTGTTTATTGATGACTTTGAATAGCATATGACGATGGAACTTCAGGATTGATTCGATTGCGATCACTGGGTTGCTTGGTGACTACTTGATGCTATTGCTTGAAACGTGAAAAAATTATGAAACCTTCTTCTTGCGACACTACCATTTCGACTCGATTTAGCGACTCAATTGACTACTGGGTAATCATTGCTAGCATTTACTATCTCGCGATGCAAGCATACACAAGGGAAGCACAGCCTGAGAACATCAGGGGGCCGTGATCACTTTGAGAGTAGATTTGGCATCCTGGGTAAGGCACCTGAGACATCACTGGAGAGCTAGAACTCAACACCCCGTACCTGATTGTCGATGTAGCCAGAGAGCCGTTCTCGCAAGTCGGCCATCACCAGCTGCAGTACCTCATACTCGTTCTCGACCGAAATGATCACATCGCGCTCGAACGACGCCTTGGCGAACTGCGCGACGTCCTGAATGCGCGAGAATCGCAGATAGGCAAGCATCTGAATGGGGAAGCGGTCTTGATAGAGCGGAAATATCTCTTCATCCTGCGGAGCAGAACCGCAAAGTCTTTCAACGAACGTTTCTTGCGCAGGAGTGTGCCAAAAAGGTGAGTGCGGCCCCATGCCGTCTCGCAAAGTCTTCCAACTATCGTTTCATGCATATTTTGAAGGGAGCTTTGATACGAGGGAAATAACCGTGCATCCTGTAGTGCACGGCTGCTTCCCTTGTATCAAACCTCCCTTCAAAACATGCATGCGCATGCCAGAAGTGTGCCAAAAACGTGAGTGCGGCCAATCTCCCTGTGCCATTTCATCATCAAATGATCGACAAAAGCAATAAGTCATCGCCATGATGGAAATTTGCCTCGCACAGCAAGTATACTGTTTCCATCAGGACAATTTAGCGGTCATGGGAGAATGCACGTGGCAACTGTGCCAGAGTTGGAGGCGAAATCTCGCGCTGCTTGCGCTTGTACACATCAAGAGCAACAGCAGCACACCCGCAAGCCCGCGTTCTCCAGAATCTCGCGCTTAGTGCTGTAGAGCCGGTCCGTTCTCACGAGCGCCAAGGGGTACAGGAGATAGTCCGAGGCATTCTGCCGTTGTATCTGTCCCGTAGTTAACAGGAGCTCTCCATTGGGCCTCTCGTCGTTGAGCTTCACCTCCTGTCCCGGGGTGAAGGGGCGCGTCGCCGTGACCACGACCGCCTCGCGAGCTGCACGCTTGTCGCAGTTGTTAGCATCTGAGCTCACAGGCGTAGTTCAACATAAGTAAACAGAAGCATACTGCGAGAGCTGAGACCGCGTAGCGGTCGAGGCTTTGACTGACAATCAATTTGATTGATGGATAGGTAACTCACAGTAGTTCTTGGAGTTGCCAATGTCCATTTGACCTCGTCTACCTGTGTGTGCCTGTGAGCACGTTATTCGAACACCTTGGCTGTATCCATTTCGGACACTGAGGCCTCGGCCACGCTCATCCAACGTACATTCAAAGATAAGACACGTGCGGACTATGGTGGTGGGGGGCAATTATGCCCTGCCGCTTGCAATTTCATTGTACCCTGCGACCTTTGAAGATTCATGTGATGTCAGAATGCGGCGCGGATTGTGCGACAGGATGCCCAGCATCGAGAGATATCCGGCATACCCGCTCATGCTCCTCTGTCTCACAGAACTGGCACCAAAGGAAAGACAAGCATTTAGCGACAGCGACGATATACCGGTCGTACGGTATAGAACGCTCAATTTGAATGCTCAGAACAGTAAGCACGCGTGTTGCAATGGCTGTCATTGTGCCTGCAATTCGTTCACATGTAAACCCTATGCAAGCGCTGCAGGCTCCATGCCCTATAAAGCATCATGATGACTCGCCTGTGGGATACAACACGTGCGTTCCTCGACCTGCAGTCTCCGCCCACACCGCACCTTCATCGTAATCGATGTCGCAGCCATCGTTGTTGCCCGTCCGCCTTGCGAGAGAAACTATGGGGAGGAGAGCAAAACACTGGGCGGAGCGCAGGTAGATCGAGTAGCCCAGCACCACAGAGAAAGCGTCCAGAAACTGTTGCTCGGTGAACCCTGCGAGGGGGCCTGAGCCTCCCCCCCCAGCTGCGATCGCCTCCGCTATCGATGCCCACTCGCTGCGAATGGCGGCTTCGCGCTCTCTCGCCTGCTCGAGGACTGGTGACCCCTTCAGCTCCACCTTTCGGAGGTCGTCATTCCATAGGATGGGGCTGAGGGTCCTCTCCTGCAGAACAATGACGATGATGATGGTGATCTCATGGGCAAGCTGGCAATGGAGCTGCTCAATACCCCCCGGCGACAACAGCGAGTGCTGGGCGCGGCGTTATCGAGGATGGATTTGTCACCAACGCGCTTTGGGAACTCAGCATCGGCCTACGCAGGGGCAATGCTGTCATGTATCGATGCTCTCTTCAAGTTTCGTGCAAGCCGCCGCGCGTTTATGACCGGCTTTCTGACCGCTGACGTTAAATGAGCTGTATGACTTCGAATGTGCTGTCTTGGTTGCTTGTTGACCTTTTCCTGCCATTATCTATGTGATGTAATGATGCTGTCTTTCTTGCTTGTTGACTTTTTCCTGCCATAATCTATAGATGTGATGTCATCATGATGAAACGTTGCCTGTCCCAACCGCTGATGTTCAATGAGCTGTTCTGGTTCGAACATGTTTATTTCTTCTTGCTTGTTCATTACAACCTGTCGATGACTATGTGATGTGATAAATAAATAAATAAACCCATCGGGTATGAAGCCATACTCAATCGAGCTTCGGCCACGCGCCCCTTGACGACCAGGCGTACGAGGGGCGGAACTGAGGTACAAAATACCTAGAATAGTTCGGTGGAAATAATTGCTTAATGATGATGTCATCATAGAGATGACACTTGGTTGCGTTGTGAAAACTACCTGCCATTATCTATGTGATGTATTGATGGCATTCCATGGCCCGTTCAATCGCATGGGCAAGCCGGCGATGGAGCTGCTCAACACTGGCAGTAATGGAGGGGATGTAATCAAGAGCTTAGTGCCCCACCACTATCTGGAGATATACATGGTTCCTGGCCTCATTCACACCATGGCTTTTTGTGTTCACCGCTCTAGGTACCCTCTAGGTACCCTGCTGATCGAAGAAATCACTCGTTATTTGGCAAAGTGGATGGCATCAACCACGTGAGATTCGCCAGAAAATCAACCTTGCTCCACACATTCCAGGAAGTATAGATAGCAGCAAGACATTTACAATTTGCGAGCGTTTTACCCTTTTTGGCTCTGTCATCACACCATGTTTCTGACTGTATGTAAGTTGCATGGCTGAGTGCGCTCACGCGGAGGGGGTTGCTATACCGGAAGGGATGCCAAAAATGGCGAGAATGATGGATTTGGGGCTGCTCGCTCCGCCATCAACCACAGGGCGAGTCCGGTGAGCTCTCCTCGCCCTTCTGCAAGCGCTCCTATGAGTGGATGCTTCTCCACGTCTACCGATGTGATCGCCATGTCCTGAGGGATCACCATCGCCTCCTGCGCATACGCCACAGCATCGAATGGTACCAGTGAAAGTTTGACCGACGCGATATGCTTCGCGCTTCCCTTTCGTGCGCGTGCTTGAAGGAAGAGCCGTGGGAGCGGATCGACTTGGTGGTCCTCGCTGGGAACACAAACCCAGCCACGGTCCAACCGTAGAGCACGAGAGGCCTTGGAAGACCGAAATCCGAGCAAATCGTTGAAAGTTGTGGGATATCATTCGAATTATCCACGTCCGTGCAACGAATGACCCACATAACGTAGCCTCGACGTTATGTCGCCTCGGACAACGACGTTAATATGCAAAGGGACCTCAACGGCCTCTGGAAATTGGTAGTAGTCTTCTTTCATATAAGAAAATGCAAATGTCGTGCGAACGCTGTGTAAGCAATCAACTGCATTTCGCCACACGCAACTCGCTGCAACGAGCCATGAACTCCTAGATGACATGTACACAGCCAGGCTTGAACGCCCCGCCACTCTGAGCATCAAATGCTCAGCAGAACTCTCCTCGACGTGGTGACCTACCTTGTCAATGGCTATATCTTGCGTGGCGACGCAACCTACGACAGCGCCCAGTTCGTAGTCTTTCACTAGTCGAAGTTCAGCCATCTGCTTTGGCATTCCTTTGGATTCGATAAGCCATCGTTGAAACGTATTTAGCACTTCTGAAGTGGAAATCGGCGAGGCTGCTACTCGAGCGATGCACGCACACTTCTTGCGAGCAGTTGAGCGGGCATGGCACAGGGGTGGAGTGGGTAACGAGCGGGTTGACGAAGTATGCAGTTCCATGGTGGGTTTGGCACCACTTGAGAAAAATATGTAATACAAATACGAATACAAGAAGTCACGGGAGTACCAATCACGCAGATGTGTACCGCTGCATGCAATGCCACGCCAATTTGCAGGCTACGAACATGCTCTGCTTGCTACAGTACAAATGTTCAATTCCCTGTCAAACTCTGTTCGTGATAGACTTGCCACGGCACCATGGACGCGAATAAAACTGTTTCAGGACTGGAGCCTCAGCAGTGCGCGCTCGCATGGCAGCTGCTAGATACTGATACTCGGCACAAAGTGCCCTTCCTTTCGTACTTGGTCTACAGGTGAACGAGCTCGCATGTGCGCGCTTTCTTCCGTTCATGCACGTTGGCAATGTCATTGCAGAACCCTGAAACCGCATTTCGTGTGCTATCTGGAGATAACCTATTCAAAGTAACTCGCGGCGCGAGATCAATTTTGCGACAGCGCGAGCGAGCACCATGCAGCGAAAGTGTCTCACATCGTCAGATGGATAGCTACCTTTTGCACTGCAAAGGTTCTAACTTGCAAGTATTAGCTGATTGTCCGTGTATTGCGTCCGGATCGTTGCAGCAGCAGCAGCCGTAGCAAATCGGATATCGGCAAGATTTATCTCGGATTTAGAGGGGTTGCGGGTTTTTTTGCGGAAAACATCGAGATGGTCTCAGTCCCTATGGAGGGGGCACTGAGGGTGATTTTAGGGAAGATCTGATGACGTCAAAGTGCCAACAAATCATCACCAGATCACGTCACAGTGATTCTTGACAGGCAAACAATCCCGCACGCAGCATTAATGCGCAAGGAGACTTTTGCCGAAATTAGCAACAGACCCGTTGAAGACGTCACTAGTTTGTTGACGTTGTGTCTCGGAGTTCCTTGCACAAACTCTCAAGATGAACGTCGTCGCCAAGTTGAACCTGCCCAAGTTTGGCACTAAGCAGATTGCCAAGAAGGCGCCAGCCAAGAAGGCTGCCACCGTCAAGAAGTCGACCACAGTCACAAAGAAGGCCGATGGCGAGCGCATGGGTGGCGTGGGATACCGCAAGTACGATGGTGCTGCTCTGTGGCTCCCCAACACCACCCGCCCTGACTGGCTCGACGGCAGCCTCCCAGGTATGTGAAAACATCAAAAGATTCGGAAAGCTAGGGGCCTTTATGTTCAGTGTTTGGACGCACCGTAGCTGGGTCGATGCAAACCTACACAGTGCGATAGATAGCCCTCACGCACCCAAGTACTTTGGGCAATCGGGTTTATTATCTGCCGTTCATCGTCACATATCCATCTGAATCAATCATTTCGTGCATGTTTCTCGTTCATTCGGCAGCAGTGCAGTCGCATTTGGGGCAAGGACGACTGTCGACACCGCCTGTCGTGGACTCGTGACCGCCTCTTGCAGATCCTACTCACCTGCGTTGCTTGTTTCATTGCACAATACTGCAGGACCGGCGAAAGCTGTAGCAAGTTTGTCACCATATTGCAAATTCTTTGATAGCCATGTTGATTGTCCGCAGCTGAAGGCAATCCCGAGATTCTCCAGATCCATCGTCAGTCACTGCAGGCCCACATGCGCGCTTTTTCGTGCCAGGTTTAAGCATTTCGCTATCCTCACGGTTTTTGTTAAAGAGTACAGCCCGTGTACAGTAGGCTCAAAAGCTCACAGAATGCGGGGCAGCCGCAACTGATTGTGTCAGAGTGCTTCACCTTGAGTGATGTGGCCACGGTCATGTCAAGTGATTACAACTTTTATCGATGCTTTGCTCTCTCGTGCAGGTGACCGTGGATTCGACCCTCTTGGTCTGTCCAAGCCCGTGGAGTACCTCCAGGTAGATGTCGATGGTCTCGACCAGAACAAGGCCGTCAACAAGGCCGGCGGTATTGTTGGTTCGTTCGCACCTACCATCGACCAGGTTTCTACAGACAGCCTGCAGCCGTACTCTGAGGTGCGGTGCTTTTATCGCTGGGTTCGTAGTGTTGCGTCAGAGTTGTGGGGTAGTTGGCTTGACCACGTCGCCTTTCTCGATCCTTCACCGTAACAGCGCGATGAAGAACTCTCTTGAATGGCGACACTTGGGGTTTATGTGTGGATTTTACTAGAAGTTGTAGATACAATGCGTTGTGTTTTCGCATGTTGCGAGTGGGGCTGCGAACATGCGACTCGCACCAACGATTCCGAAAAGCCCGGCTTCCTATGCTGCGAAGCAAGGACAATTCGTAAGTATTAAAAGTACTCCGCACCGCTCAACCAACGTGTGCTCTGGAGAACAACTACAGTTCTGCCGGACCCAGGTAGAGTAGGTTCCAAATCTAACAAAACCCTCGATGGCACAGGTCCTCAACTTGATACAGGTGCAGTGCTTTGTAAGGTCACCAAAGAATGTAGAGTCTCATTGCTCGTCGATGCAACGGACCAGACATGTTCTTGCACACCTTCTATTGCATGCCGCGCCTTACTGCAGTCAAAGTAGCAAACTGTGTTGGATGCATCTCCCTGAACATGCTCTGCACGTGCTTCTACCCTGCAGTTGTTGTGCTGCAACATCCCAGTGTTTCGATACCCAAGTAGCCAACACCACCCACCTGATGTTCGCCCAACCTCTCTGCAGGTGTTCGGCCTCCAGCGATTCCGCGAGTGCGAGCTCATCAACGGCCGCTGGGCCATGCTTGCATGCCTGGGCTGCATTGTCGCCGAGGCCGCTTCGGGAGTGTCCTGGGCCGAGGCCGGAAAGGTCGAGCTTGACGGTGCACAGTACTTCAACCTCAACCTGCCCTTCTCCATCACTCAGCTTGTCTGGATTGAGGCCATCCTTGTGGGAGGTGCTGAGCTTTACAGGTGAGCCATTCCTCGACCCACCTTCTGCTCTGCTGGATAACATCAACATTGCTACATCTCAGATAGTTCCACGGCTCACTGAACCGTCCCTTTGCGCGCACACTCAGTTGCCAATGCACTGGTCTAGCATCTGTGACTCGGAAGCGTCATCCAAACAGCGTTATTGGAACATCCGAGTGGACTGGTCGCAGATGAAGGCGCACATGTGAAAAGTTGTGGGGAACATTGCTTAGAAGATTGGCAAAGTTATCTCTTGGCCGGTCAAACATGCAGGGCTCAAGACAATGATCGAACTTGTCCAGTTGGGATTCCATCACATCTGCAAAGGATTTTGCGATGGTTGCGGCATGCACTATGTTTCACGCCTGAAATGCAGACATCGCACATTGCCCTGATTTCTTAAACCTGCCAACTTTCTATTACATTGGCCATTTCTGCGTGAGTTGGAAGCCTCTAGTCCATTAGAATCCTTCGTCGCCTCGTCAAGGAGTCTATCGGTTTATAATGAATCTGATTGAATCCTGTGGTTGGTATGGTTTCCAAATGATGTCATGATGATAGCGAGAAGCAGCCCCCGATAGAATGCCTTCGTTGCAGGAACACTGAACAGGACCCCACCAAGCGGTGCTACCCCGGGGGCTACTTCGACCCCCTCCAGCTGGCTTCCGACTCCTCCGAGAAGTCTTTCCGCTTGAAAGAGGCTGAGCTGAAGCACGGCCGCCTCGCGATGGTCTCTTTCTTCGGCTTCGGTGTCCAAGCCCTTCTCTACGGAGAGGGCGCCCTTGGCTCCCTCTCTCTCTTCGCCAAGAACCTCAGCGGAAACTAGACATTGTGTAGCATATGACTGCGGCGCGGCTCTTGCAGCGCGTGCGCCTGTGCCATGAGACCTTGAGTCGACACAATGAGCGCCGCCTGTGTGTGTCTACTGGTGTTCGTAGTTTTGTGCCCTCGAGGCCTTGCACTTGTCGGGCCCCCCCACCCTTGGCCTGCGCCGCAGCTCCCTCCCTCCCGGCACCGCAGTCTTGGTTGTGGTGCCAACAGTTTTGCCCGCTGGAGTACCTTCGAGAAGATAGAATTCACTGTACTGTACGCCAGTCCTGTAAATGATTCCCCTCCATGCTTGAGTTCTGAGCACCTGTGGCTTTGGAGCCAGGAATTTCAGGTCGAACTTGTAAATTACACTCGACACTTGAGGTCGTCCTCGTTGATCCGCACACAAGGGTCTATTGCGTTGATGCCAAAGGTCGCGTGAATCCCTCGCTAATGAGTCACGTTCTATCATGTCAGCCTGACAGTCAGGGCTTGGAATATCTAGCGATGTCACATGCCCAAGGTAATGACGATACTCGAAACACGACAGCACTTGCGGGAAATCGTTGCTTCATGCACGATGTACTTAGGCGTATGCTTAGTCTGGTGTTCACGTTTTCGTGTCCATCTGTCGAGGAGCATGTAGACCTGACATCCTCAGCCCGCGACATCATCTGCTGTTGCTCGGAACTAGGATTTCCTTCCATCTGTAAGGTTCTTCCTAATGCGACATGCCGGATGTCGACACCTCACCCGAGATGGCTAGTTCTCAAACGTCGTTTTTAACACGAGCCCAGGTGCGATGCCCACCTGCAACAAAGACAGGTTTGCAACGTCGCATTGGCACAGTAGAACGCAAAAATAATGCATCCAACATTTGCTGACACCGTTTTTCCTTGTAGCTCAATGTCTCACGTCAGTTGTGTTTTGGACCCTGTGGCCATGTTCCTATTAACTCAGCTGGCAGTGCTGATGCGCAGGTTTCGTTCAACAGCTTACCACTGTTCACCAAGGGCATTTTCACCCTGTGCATCGGTATCTATGTGGTCGAACTCTTTACGGGAGATGTCAGCAGGACAAGCCTGTGCCTGTCAGCGGAGAAGACATTTCGCAGATTCCAGCTGTACCGTATCTTCACGTCAGCTGTGTTTCACATGGGAATCCTTCATCTCGCATTTAATATGCTCGCGTTCGTCCCAATGGCCCAACAGCTTGAAAGGCTCTTCGGCACTGTCCAGTTCGGGTATGTTGTCCTTAACGCTGTGCATAATTTACTGTCAGTGCCTTGATAAAGCGGTGACTTTCAATTTCTGCTATGCTTCACCAGAGCGTTCCAATGCCAGCGCATCAAGCTCTAGGTGGTTGGCACGAAGCATGCGCTTTCGTGCCATAGACTTCGAGGCACCCATTCAGCGATGCAATGCCGTTCAAGGCCCTACGATTAAATGGAGGCTTATCACGTCGCGCATGCAATCATCCTCCGATACACAAATGACGCTCGTGCCGCCAACGCAGGTACATCGTCGCTCTACTCACGCTCCTCGGAGCGTGCGTGTACGCTGTCGCAGCGAAGGTGCTGACGCTGACGAGTTTGTACCCAAGTGCCGCACTGGAGTGCGCAGTCGGCCTCAGCGGAACCATCTTCGCTCTCATCGTGGTCAGCGTCGCGCAGAGCCGGTCGCCTACGCAAAGCATATTCGGTCTCATGGAGGTGCCTTCGCACCTGTACCCCTGGGCGCTGCTAGTCGTCTGGCAGCTGCTCGTTCCCAGCGTTTCCCTAATAGGACACCTCTCAGGTGAGACGTTCGTGCACGTCTTGACAGGAGTTTGCAATGCGCAGTTCTTTCTGTTCCCCTGGCCCATTTTGGGCATGAGGCCGAACTCCTGTGGTCAGGCTCATTAGGTCGGCGCTCACGTCTGGAAAAGAGTGCAATGTACTGTTCCTTCTGGGCCTTGGGTGATTCCCAAATGATTTTATGTTATTCTTTCTTGGAAGCAGTCCACAACTGGGAGTTGCTTATTATCAGCACAGGAATGTTAGGCATGGCCGGGCGCTGTCACACTCTTACATGTGTCACCAATTGGACGTTCCAATGGATTCTATGCCTCACAAATTAGCACAGCACGGGGACTCGGACGAGAAGTTGCTCACAAAAGCAGAGTCCTGCTTTTCAAACCCAGGACAGATGCTTGTGCTTTTCATCTCTTGCTCAGCAGAGTCTGTTGGAGTTTTTCAGGCGCGGGATCAGCTCTGGCTGTCTCGCGCGATGTCAATGCCGACTTTTTTTGGTTAACATACTCATTATTTTTTTTATGCAAGCAAACTCCTCATCAGAACTTGGAGTTGCCACTGCCCAAGCCCAATGCGGTAAGAAAGTAGAGGGCATCATCACTACGATCATCCTCAGACGGTTGTCTGCAAAAGGCTCGCTGTCCTGGTGATGATGTATCATTTCACAACACTAACGCACCCACATGGACATTGGCAACTCCAAGTACGAAAGTTACAAATGTGTATCATGTTGCAAAACTACCGCTTCCACATGGACATTGGCGACTCCAAGAATTGCTTGGGAATTAGTGCTACCATGACCGTCATCTGAGGCAAGCGCCTGGACCAGTCTGACACACCAAAGCCTGGCCTGACATGTCTTCTACTTGATATTCAATGCTCACTGTCGTGGTCAGTGGGTCAATTGCTGGAAGGGACAATGCCGAGGTCGGCCGGAGTGACTGGTATGGCATGTATGACAGTGTGTGTCTTGTTGTTGCAGGGGTGTGTGTGGGGCAGATGTGGGTATGGGGCTGGATGAAGTCGCTCGAACTCCCTCGAGGCTGGGTCCACCGCATTGAGGCCGCCCTCACCCCCTGGCATTCGCTTGGGGCTTTTATTCACTCCAACCAGCTGCCGACGACAGCGATGCACGCTGGAGCACCCGTGCCTGCATCCAGCCGCGAGCACGCGCCGCTGCTGCAGCCGATGACGAGCTGGTTCGACCGCGTGAGGCGGCTCGGGAGCGCCGAGGCCCCCGCGTTCGTCGGCAAGGGCATGAAAGCAGGCACCAAGGTCACACATGGGGGGGCCGCGCCGTTGAGCGAGCCGTTCGACCCCGCACCCCGCGTCCCCAGCACCGCGCCGATGGAGCCCGAGGCGCGGCGCGCGGCGGTGGGCCGCCGCCGCCGAGGCGCGTCTCCTCGGCGCCGGGGGCGCCAAGGCGCCTGCGGCCGCCGCGCCATCGGCGCTACCGCTGAGCACTCACGCCACGCCGCCCCCCCCCGGCGACGCCAGCGCCCGATCGCTGGCGCCCAGCGATGTCGCGAGCACGTCCATGCGTACGAGTGGCGCTGATGCCACTCTGCGACCGTCTGTCAACCTCGCTAAGAATGACCCCGGGCTCGCCAGAGCCGCTTTTGGCGTGCCGTTGTCTATGCAACAACAAGCACACGCTCTGGGCACAACGCCCCGAGGTGCCGGGGACAGCGATGCCCGCAGCTTTCAAGCAGGCATTCTGAAACTGCAGGAGATGGGCTTTCAGCCGGCCGTGGCATACAACGCTCTGATTAGGACAGGTGGAAACGTGGATGCCGCCCTTGAGGAGCTTCTCAGAAGCTGAGTCAAACCTGCACAGAGATGAAGTGTCTAGTCCTCTGCTCAATGCGATCATGACACTGTCATCCATTAGCTCGGCGGGACTGCCAAAGCATTTTGAAATCACCTCACCAGACTGAGTCGTCTGAGAGTTCAGTCATCAAAAATGAATATGCAGGGACTGAGAGAAGGATAATAACTGTTCACACTTGAACATGGATGATGCTGTTGCTGCAGCGACTGGCAACCATCCTTAGCAATGCAGTGGGCATCCTGTTATGCTGTGTAAGAGTGCCTATAGCTATGCCCCGTTGCACCAACACGGCAACATGTCTAGAGGTGTCACAATAATCGGCCTCCATAGATGTGACGACAAATCAGCACTCATTCTTGCACACCTGTAGGTTGGCAGCAGCCACCCTTCCCGGCTTCCGTGTTTGGCTGTTTTTTGTGTAGCTCAATGTGTGGACTGTTTCACCCTATCTTACATCTGCAAAACAGATCCACATTCGGCACTGAAGGTCGCACTTCCAATGCGCCCAAATCTTCCAGGCATGTCCGCAAGCCTCACGTGCTGTGGCAACCAAACAGCTCCCTCCATTACCCACCGCTCAAGGCAGCAAGACCCTTTCTTGATAGAACCATGTTGGGGCTCCAATTCTTGTTCTGTTTTTGGGGCTCCAGTACAGCAATCGGAGTTCCATACGTGCCATCATCCCAACATCGCGATCAGTTTTTCACGTGTTCTTGGCGTAGCGTTGCCGTGGATGCAGAGCGTGTTGCATTCATGAACGTTTCCGCGGGCCATACGTTGCAACAGTGAGGGGAGGTGATCTCATCCAGCTGGCATTCAACGACATTGACAAGTGAGGGATGGCTGCAGCCGTATGGAAATTGCTTGCTGACATTAGCATTTGTGAAGGTCATTGACACCAAACGGTGTAGCCACCAAGGCAGGCAT